>NC_142848.1:37400810-37702668 GCF_061612785.1 Hesperophylax consimilis
ATTTACGGGTAAAACCAGAATTCTGTTCATCGCATTAGATGAGATAATATTAACTGCAGAGATCAAAAGGTTAACGAAATCTTATCGAAGAATATTACGAAACAGAATTTAATTAAAAATATTAAATAATTTATTAATTCTGTGACTCGCTTGTTAAGAAGGCCATTGTCAGTTTTTTGATATATTTTTTTGCGATTTCTTAAAATCTAAAAGAACCTTTCGATTTCTAGAAAGGATTTATCGATTTTCGGGGGCCAGTGGTACACAAGAAAATCGTTTATCTTCTAAAAAAAAATCTACGTAAGAACTGACATTGGCTCTTTTAGAAGCAATCCACAGAAGTATTTTAAGTATCTGGTAATATTATCCTTGTATCGAGATGTTTATTTTCAATTTATAATTATATTTCCAGGTATCGCTTTTTCTCGTTCCTTGCACAAAAAATAATTGCAGATTTTATGCATAAAAATCTTCATCTTTAACTTTTTCTTTTCGTGTATTGTCTACTATTTGAATATTGACGTTCATAGTTAAAAAAATGTATAGCGTTACGCGGTGCAGCAGAAAATTAGAAGCGCTTTTCTAGTTGTAACTTGTGCTTTTGAAACAAACTTTGATCTTATCTGAATAAAAGCAAGTGGAATAAATTGCACCATCTGTCATCTGCCATCTTCCATCTGCCACCTGGAAATAAATGAAAGCTCGACCAACCTGATCGCGAGTCTTTTGATGAATACATTGTTTAAAGGGAATCAATTTACATAATTATATAAATGTGTACAAATACAATTAGAAGGTGGGAAATATGGGAAGAATATTGGAATGTTTAAATATTACTCCAAAATTTATTCATTAAAAATAATATACGAATTACCACATGATGGATAGATTGCGTACTGTATATTTTTTACGATACATAAGAAAAATCTATTTCACACTGTATGTGTGCTAATTAACATCGACGAACATATTTTCAATAACTTTTGGCAAAATACGATTTAAAAAAAAAAACAAATAGGTTGGTACCAGCGCAGACCCATGAATAATCGCGGGATAGTATGAATTCGTGACAAATCAGTTCCAATTACGAGAATGAAACAATTAAAATATTTTTTTCGAAGGAAGCAAATACTTGGGGTGTGATAATATAGAAGTTGTCCGTGGGTAAAGTACGCTGATTCTAAATTACGGTAGAAGTAAAAAAAATAAATGATTTTTTTCTGATTTCCAACTGTTTTTCCTCCCAAAAATATTTTCCTTTAGAAAATATGTATTTTCTTCATACCTAAAATCTACCTTAAAACGTTAAAATTTCTAAATAAGTCTTGCATCTTTTTTACTTGTATTATCATGTAGAGTCACCTCTTGAAGTTTGCGCACTTTACCCCCCGAACACCTTTATTAATAAATGATTTTTGATGCACCACTTTTAATGAATCAAAACTAATCAATACATGACAGCCAACCAGGTTTCGCTTAGAATTTTTCTGTACTTTATCGCTTGTCTAAATTCTACATCAAAATCAAAGCATATTTGTTCATATTTGAATTCATTAAACCCATTAAACCAAAGTTAAACCAAAGACAACCGAAAAAAATACAGGTAAACAGGCAACACGCAAAGTCCCGCATTGAATAATTTCACCTACATAAATAATAACACATAAAAAGTAAGATTATTTTAAATGAAACCATTGTTCACACAATCAAGTTCTGATAAACGAATAGCAGTGATGCATGGAACTGGTAGAGCAGTAACGAAGGTGGGAACTCGTATATTGAATGCTGTGGAAATAAGATCCCCGAGGCACGTCACTTTTTAACAATACTTATATAGGACCGTAAAACAAATGAGGATATTCGAAATGATTCGGTACAAGGCATAGAGATAATTCAAGTTGGGGCAAAAGTAATGTCATTATGTGAATGTGCCATCATTTTTGCAAATGGAGTCAAATGTCATTGTACTTTGGTATTTATATTGTAGATAGATAGAGAATCAGCTGACAATAAGCAATAGAGCAATACACACCTGAAGAACGCAGAATTATTGTTACTGCTTATTTGACCAATTTCCGGCCAAAAATAAATTAAGTACTATAATACTTTTGGCCGTGAAAATCTCAAACAATAACCAAATTTAAGTTTATATTAAGTTCTGGAAGTATTTTCGTTTTTATTATTGTTTCGGCGTGCAAGGCCATCGTAAATCAATGGTTATGCTACATTTTTATTTGTACGATGTTTATTGTGCTGTACCGATACTTTTTGACTTACTTAGAAAACAATTGTGTGAGATACTTGTAGGTTTTAGTCCTACTTTAAAGTAAGTTAAGGTACCATTTTGTATTTAAAAAAAAGTGTTACGGCCATTAGCTAGGAAAAGGGTAGGGGGCGGCATTTTTTTTACCGGGGTGGCTCGCCACCGCTCAATATCTCGCTATCGGTCTAGCGGGAAGACACCGGGCGGCACCAGGCGGACACCGGGCGGCCACCGGGCGGGCGGCGCGGATAGTTTTTTTAATAGCCCAGCTACACTACTCGCGAAGTTGATCGAAGTTGACCGAATACGATAGTGTGGGCACGAACTTCGCTTCGCTTCGGGCAACTTCGCTTCGCTTCGCCCGACTTCCGATTGTTGTCGGTAAATGCGCCCGAGTCAAAGGACTCGAAGCGTCACGGCATAAATAAACCAATCACTGACTGGTTGGACTGAGTTACTCGCGAAGTTGCACGAGTGTGTGGGCAGGCACTTCGAACTTCGGCTAACTTCGTCGAGGACTTCGTCGAAGCGAGTAGTGTAGCGGCCGCTTAAGGCTTCATAAGAATAACGGGGTTTGCTCGACGTTCATATTTTAATTATTTCTGATGAACGTATTACTAAAATCTCATATGTTTCTAGAGGGATTTTTTATTATTTGAGATTAATAAAAACAGGACCTTACCATTAAAATATTGTTTGTAAACCGGTTGCAAAATATTACAAAACGTTTCTCAACTATAAAATCACCGATGAGCACCAGATTTTATTTTTCTAGACGATGAATTAGTAACTTCCCGAGGGATCCCTCTAGAAACATTTGACATTTTAGTAATACGTTCACCAGAAATAATTAAAATAAACCCCCCGGAAATCGATTTTCCAGGCCTGCTAGGGCAAAGTTGACCGTAGTTCAGTCCATTCGCCGGTCCGCAAACCCGAAATATTTTATGCTGTTATTGTTCGCATGTTTTACTCAGTCTCTTTTCAAATTGCATTACAATTAATATGAATGTATTAAGCCCCAGTATATGCTGTTTGGAATCGCGATTTGGTTAACACCCACCTCTTTTAGTTTTCATAACTGCGCATAGGGTTTTGATTGTCGCTAAGATAGAAATTTTAGATATTTCACTTCTTGCGTTTGCTACATCTGTTGATATTGTTGAGAACTAAAATTAATTTTACCAAAAGTTGGTCATATGATATACTCATACTCTCCATGTGACATGTAGTTAACAAAATTCGCCGTGCATTTAACGGCAACAAGTAGTAAGGGTCGACTTGAGTCCGCCGATCGTTAGGTATTTGGTATTTGATAAATAAACTTTTATTTCGGTGGACAAATACTAGCGACGTTACTTGACCTGGACACAGTGGACACGCGCGGGAATTAAAACGCCTACAATTCTCAAACTAAGGATATTACAGATTTAATTAATTAAATCTTTTTTATATTAAATTAAAATGTAACTTATGTATATACTTTTATAAAATGAATACATATTTAAAAATTTCTCCTATAAAATTAAACCCATTTTTTTAAAAAATGAATTAAGGTTTTTCTTGTAAGATTTATGCATAAATATATTAAACCTACTTTTCTATACATAACATACACTTATATATAGTATGCTTATAATAATTATATACCACAAAGATAATTTTTATTGTTTTAAGCTTTTTTATATCAACAGAGTTTGAACTCTAGATTCCTCCTAAAGACTTGTAAAACAGAAGACTTTTTTAAATTATTTATTTATTCATTTAAACAATACAATATAAAGAGTTATCTAATATGCTTGCAATATAACATTATAATAAAAATAACGCACTCGTGGCTGATCAAAGTATTAAATATATATAAAATCAACCCCATTATTATTAGCTTTTTGGAAAATATTATGTCCTTTTGGAATACCAATTTACTTTTCAATTTAAAAGGTAAGAAAATAGTAATACCGGGCATTTCAATTAAAAGAGGGATTTTTCAAGGAGACTCATTGAGTCCTTTTTGGTTTTGCCAAGCATTGAATCCTCCATCTAAAATGTTCATTAAAAGCAAGTTTGGAATAAAAATAAAAATTTCGCATTTGTTATGGATACCTATTACCATAGTACCTGTGGGTCAATCCGACGACGACAAGATAATGACATTCAGCGTAAAGGCGGTAAATGCGAAAACAGAAATCTGCAATACCGACAATTTATTGCAATTTTGTAAGCTACAAACTACCACAACACAAGCTACATAGCTTATCTCCCGTGTGCAGAGATCATGCAACATACATCGCGCAACATTCCTCACGTCTTTACAGCACTCGGTTTTTATCGATTCCTTACCGACCCGTGGGACGATTGCCTAAGTAAGAACTGAAAGTAGGTGGGTATGTACTGTACTCACACGTCACATTTCACTGAACCTAACGGCTTAGAAGGCAAGTGTGATATCATTTGATCTACATAATAATATTTGTGCAGGGGAATACCAAAGACGTGAGTGGATAATAATTGTTTCGGTTAGTCACAGATGATTAAGGTGACCTTATTAATTATTCAGCACAACGAACTGTGCTGGATTTACTTTTAAAGAACGGGGGAAAATGTGAAGTTTTTTCTTTTATACATTCAATAATATTATTATTCATCAAGTCTTAAAAAACAGTTTATTTATAGCTACAGCCATTTCCCATAGTGCTGGGAAACTAATACTTGGGTAATTAACATTGACATGTAATTGTTGAATTGAGTGGATCATATTAAAAACTTATTTCAATCCTATTCTTATCTTTGGTTGTCTCTTTGTAAACCTATCCAGGGTGTCTAGCACTGTCTATCGATAAAGGTTTATCAAAAATGTCGATAACTTGTCATCGTTCCCAAAGTCGACTGCAGCACGTCAACAAACAGACAACGACTAAGTGTTCTTACCTTATTCGTCGTGAACTGTTTGTACGTTGATGATATGCAGTCGTGCTCGGGAAAAATTTATTGAAATTATTGATAAATTCTGTGTCCATAAACTGTGCTAAGTATCGTAATCATTTTTAAAAAAATTGTTTCATGTTTTTTAATACTTATGTATTTTTAATGCTTGTAATTTTATTTCTGTTATATCTTTATCATGTTCACAATTATCTCGCAACTTAAAGTTACACTACCTATATTTATGTAAAAACCCTTTGGTTGTAAAATAAATAAACGAGTTCTGCTGTGTTTACAAGGCTTTATCAAATTGTTTGATAATGCCTTCTAAACAGAACATACATATCAAACTTTTTGATACTACCTTCAGAAATCAAAGCACCTGTGAAGCGTAATAATACTTACACTCATTAGAATAATTAAAAGCTCGTAAAATAGTTGAATTATAAAATAATATTATATTAAATTAAATACAGAAATTCCTTGATTTAAAAGTTGTACTGATTTTGTGAGGTCAGAACCGACCGTTCGATAGTTTATAAACAATAAAGAAATTTATTGCGGTCACGGGGTGTTTGGTAAATAAATAGTGCGTTTACTTATAAAATGTACATAAATCGTATAAATAAAATATCAATCAATATTTTTATTTTTTTTATTTTCAGGAGCGGGAAGCGTTCAATACTATTATGCTAGAAGAGCTTACCAGTTCAATGAGGTTGACTTCAGTATATTTTCATCATATACTATCATAGTGAACTTCTTTGGTAAGTTACCATTATTTACATTCATATTGTAGGTACTAGGATATGATTGCAGTTTAAAAAAATTTTAAACTGTGCACTGTTGTAAAATATATAATAAGAAATTTAAAAAAAATCAAGTTTCCTTTTTCATATTATACACGGGGTCCTGAAACTAATGGAACAATCCGGAAACTGGTGAATCTACATCACAGAGAGAACCTAGAAGAATATATATTGATTAAAAAAAGTATAATTGAATGTTTTTCCAGGTGTGATGTTCGCGCTATCAGTATTAAGCAAATACTTCCAGATGAATGACTGCCTGCTAGCCGCCATAGCCTGCCTCTCTAAGGTGATGGGAAGCTTTGTGTACGCCTTCGCCCCTTCAAAGGAGTGGCTGTACCTTGCTCCCATAGTGGAACTGATGGGGGGAACTGCAGTCATTGCCATGAGGTCCATGGCAACTAAAGTAGTAGACAATAACGAAGTTGGTAAGTACTTCACAATCTTTGCATGGTGTCATGAAAGTGCGTCAAGTACGACGTTTTTTGTTACACATTGTACAAATATTGTAAACTGTTTATTTACCTAAGATTATTACCAATAAAAACGTCTCGCATCATTGTTTTCATACCTATGCGCTTGTGCTACTTTGCGTACATGCGCGTCATGCACGTCAGTCTCCCCGCTAATGATGTGTTTGTTCATCACTAGTATATAAGTATAATTCAATATATATTTACCATAGTTATTTCTGAGTTTAATCCATTAATAATGAAATCTGGTGAATAATATAGTTTCGTCTTATCGGAAAAAACGGGGTTATTTCCTACTGATTATTTTTTAACCCCTTCAGGATAATTTGTCCGGTTTAACGAACCAACAGCTGGTAGCCGTAGTCTATTTGTTCGCTTTTTTAACAGCTCATATGGTCTCATGGAACTCGTTGTATCTCCCTTACTATATTGGTAAAAAATATAATCTTAACGGTTTTAGAAAGTAAAAATACGCCGCTACATATTTATATAGAAGTTAACCACATAATAATTAAAATGTACACCTTATATGAAACCAAATCTTCCTACCGCAATTTGAGATAAATTTATGAATTTCAATATCAATTTTTATTAATTATTTTTGTATAAAACGATAAAAAAGTGCAGTGACAATAATATGTATAATACATTTGAGTATTAAAATATAAGTTTGTTTCGTTATCAGTTATTTTAGTTCTGTTTTAATAGGAGCAAGGTTAGCCATTTTTAAAACTTTTTATGCTTGCATAAAAAAATATATTTCAAAAACAATTTAAAAGCCTATTTCATCACCTTTCAAAAACAGTTTTCATTTTTTGGATGGGTAAATACAAAGTTTAAAAAAAATCAAATTTATATTGATGACAAAATGTTTAATTTTTTGGTTATTCTCTGGGAATTGTTATTATAATATTTAATAATTTTTAATTGTATGAACGAGATAAAAAGTGAAGTGACATTAATCTTGCAAAATCTTTAAATAAAAGGACTGTTTTCTTTGAAATTATAATTCTTTGAAATTTTTCGATGTTTTCATTAAAAACGACAGATTTTTTTTTTCAACATTATTCATGTTTGAAATTAAAATATTGCAATATTTAAACGTCAAAGTATTTTTCAAATACAAAAAACTAAAAGGTAATTTTATCTAGTTTCTTAAATAGTATTTGTTTTTACGACATCTTTAAAATGAATAAAAATATATAACATTTAACATACCGACCGGATAAATCATCAAAATGATAATTCATCACAACTTTAAAAAGTTGTATAAAGTCATGGAAAGTGATGAAACAGAAACTTTATTAACTGGATTAAGTAGGTTAGGTTTAATTTATTTTTTTCATCGTTTCTAATGACTTTATATCACTTTTTAAAAGTGTGTTGAATTGTCATTGTGTTGATTTGTCATGAAACCGAAATATGTATATCTTGTGTACCATCTTTACATTAACTATTTTACGTTTCAATTAATAAGGTTTTATCAATTAAATTAAATTTTCAGCACGTTTTTTAGTTAAGACCATAAATGTGAAGTTGCTAAGTAGGTTAATAACTTGGTATAGTGTCATTGATGTATTATACTTAAGTCAATGTATAAGAGTGTGATGAAAATGGGTTAGGAACTTGGTGCTTAGTAGATTTTCGTAAAAAAATGAATGTGTTTAATTTATGTGAAATAAACAAAAGCAAACGAGTCACTTTGACAGATGGATTTTTGGAGGAAAAACAGAATTTAGGGGAGAAAAAAATAGGAAAACAATGGGATTAAAAAGAGTTTATTAATAATTTAAATTAGACGAAGGCTTGAGTAATAGGGTGAAGATGTGAGTGGTTGCTCTATGGTGAAGATTGACCTGATGATACCCAACCTCTGATAAGAGAGGGTACCATAAGAAGATGAGTAAATTTTTGTAGAAATTTTGCAGTAATAGCGTAATTAGAATATTATTAATCAACCAACCATCTATTGAAACATGTTTGTGCATATAAGACATGCTAGGATAATCTTTTTCTGTCATATACCTGAGAATGTATATTTTCTTTTAAAAAAAATTTGAGTCACTTCATTCAAAATGTAATTTTATAATAATTATTAAAAAATATAATTTCGGATGTGAGTACATAAAATTATATACAATATAACTTGTGAATAGGCACGTAAAACACATAAAATACTTATTTTCAGTGCATTTTTTATTAATATATGTAGACATTCTTTCAATAATTTGTGGTGTAATTGTCAGCATTGTTGCCTTCGAAGCTTTGTTCGTGGTTTTATTCTTAGCCGTGGGCCTCTTTAAAAAACTTTTATTTCTTTTTAAACATAAATTTATTTTTTTATTTAATTTAATTTTAATTATATCCCTTATTTTTCACGAGCCTGCGCTGGTAACATCATAAACATTGACCAAAAATATACACATAAATGAACAAAATTTTGTTAATGAGTAAACATTTCACCGACTGAAACCTGTTTTCAACCAACGAATGCTGAAGGATTATTTTTATTATTTCGACCCACAAACATGTTTTGTTATTCAAGCATATTTTTTCGAATTCTTGGTGTAGATTTCTGTCAAGTTCTTCAATACATTTTTGTTTAAGAAAAACACTTTCATGCTATCTGTTGAAGCATTGAATGTTCACCTTTGAGTTCATAAGCAGACGGGGCATCTCAGACTACCTTGAATTTATTGCAGGTCATTGTACAGATACATTATAATTACAATTAATTAAATCCTTTGTAAGTGAAGCTAAAGACACAAGCATTAATAAATCTTAAACAAAATCATTATTGACTGAAATAAAAGAAAATAAATTATTTTTAATAAAACGGAATACGGGTTAACACATTAACTCCCTTCTTTATATACAATGTTTCCACAACACAAATATTTGCTTTTTTAACCTTTGAAACTTGATTCTTAAATCAAAAATGCCCTGATTTGAAACACGGTAGTGATATGGCAAATGGTTATAAATGCAGTTTTGGTCATTTGTTCATTTTTAAATTTCTTCCATAGAAATGTTCCAAATAAACTTATCTATAATTTAACGTGACAAAAGTATGTATCTATAGAGCTGCAATTTTAATCTTTATGAAGTTTTGAAAATATGTCACTTAATGTCATCGGAAAAATGCGTTTAACGTGATGTGGCAAAAGAACAAAAGTGTTTGTGTATTTTTTCAATACAACAGATATCTACATTTTGTGTGTGACTAAACTAATGTTTAATGAAAAATGATTATTATTTTTGTTATTTTCTTTTAAGAAAAACTACACGAAAAAGTATGATATGGCAAAAAAATGTATGTGCTTAAAATGTCATATAATAATAAAACCCTAATATGATTAAGAAAAATAATAAGGAGATTGTGTTGGGATGCTAATTATGCATCTTTTTATATGTTAGGTTTGAAATAACCTTTGATAAAAACTTTGTTTTTGCTCTCCTATAAAATTGTGTCAGCAGCAAATATGTATAACTCTTTGCCATATCACTGCTGATTTACATTGTATAATGTTTTCCAATACTTATGTGAAGTTTTTTTTCCTCCCTTCTTATAAGTGAGAACGTTAAAAAACATACATAGTACGTACAAAATTAATAGTATATACATTTTTAATATTACCGCTCTGAAGAAGGTTATCGAAACCTGTAAATGACAAACATTTTCATATTAGGGAAGTGATAATTATCACCAATAATTAAAATTAAAAATGTTTTCAGAAATTTTAAATTAGTCACACATACAAAGTGATTGATTTCTACAAAAAATATGAAATATTCAATGTGAACTTGTGAAAGAGTTTAAAATAATTGTGTATTTGATTTGAATTTTAATATGAAATGAGCTATTGTAAATTTTTTCAGGTAAAATCAACTCTGTCTTTGGAGTCTGTGAGGCCCTCGTAAACACCGTCTATGGACCAATCTTTGCAGCGTTTTACGCACAAACTGTTGAGACGTTTCCGGGAGCATTTTGCATTCTTTCTGCATTTTTGCTAGCACCCTCCGTCGCCATATTCCTGTAAGTACCAACTAATCTTGTTAGCGACATCATATGTTGCACATCAATGACCTTTTGACATGTGCACCGATTCATTGTTACGCGGATGACAGTACAGTTCATGATAGCTTTTTGTTTGATAAGCCCCCAAAGGGCACACAAACTCCAACGGCTCGGAGGGCTTTGAAGCAGAGAATGGACGGTTATCTCGAGAGTATTTCCTCCTGGGGTAAAAATAATCTCGTCGAATTTAATGTTTCAAAGACCCAATCCTGTCTGATTACGTCTAAAAGGGATCCAAATGATAATCTAGTCTCCTTCAACGGAAGCAATCTTCCGAACAGGCCTTCCATTGATATGCTTGGTGTAACTATAAGTGACCAGCTCAGGTACGGGGGCTCCATCGAAGCCAGAGTAAAGTTGGCCTCTCAGAAGCTGGGCGTACTGTACAGGGCCCGCAGATACTTTAATAGTACACAACTGCTCACCCTGTACAAATCGCAAGTGCGCCCTACGGTCGAATTTGGCAGCCATCTCTGGTCTGGAGCCCCTAAATACCTGAAAAAAACCCTTGACTCTGTGCAGAAACGGGCGGTCCGTTTGATAGATTCCCCAATCTTAACAAACGGACTGCAATCTTTAGAGCACAGGCGTCAGGTAGGTATGCTGTCCTTGTTTTATCGGTATTACAATGGAAGATGCTCTGAGGAACTAGCGTCATTGATCCCTTCGGCACCGGTGCGTAGTCGGGATACACGCCAAACGCGCGCCCAACATTTGTACACAGTTGACACTTGTCACATGAGAACGGGTCGCTTCTACGATTCGTTCTTAAGTTTAACAGCTCGGCTGTGGAACGAACTGCCGGCCTCTGTGTTTCCTCCCTCCTACAACATGGGACTCTTCAAGACCCATGTTCACTCCTTCCTCTCCACAAAAAGACCCTCCACACAGCATCCCCAAAGATGACATAGGCCCTGAGGGAAATTATTTTCTTCAGGGCCTCCTGTGTGGAGTAAATATAAAAAAAAAAAAAAAAAAAAAAATATGATGCGCGTATTAATAAGTCCTGATTGTGCGCTATGCACATCAATTTACATAAACATTGGAGTAGTATTTTATTATTACTATCGAAAATACTGTAGACGTATTTTATTGTATTTATATTATGTAGCGTGTTTTTGTGATTTATATAATTTTATGCAATTTATGATTTGATAATTAGCATTAATATTAAAACCAAATCAAAAATAATTGAAGTTTATAACTGTGAAAGGGAAAATAACGCCTAACTAATTATGTATAAAGGTTTTTGTCTCCGAACTCATTCTGTCTCAGTTATTCATATAAGAAATTACCCTAAAATATTGATAATAAGTCCAACATCACTAAAATATTGGCAATATTTACTTGTATTGACTGGCATCTCTGGCCACAAGAGGCGCTAGTTTAACGTGGCGTAATCGTTCATAAAATCCATTAAAATGTATTAAAATGAACCAAACCTCAGAAGTCATGTCGCTGGGAGACGCTAGTGTAGAATACTGCCATCAGAATGTATGAGATATGTCAGAACTTGGAGGTATTACAACTGTTCAACAGTATTTAATATGAGTAATTCAGTCAGCCGTGAGGATTATTAACTAATGAAATTATCATAATACAACATTTCTTAATCTGCCTTCTGGCAACAGCACAAGAATAAATAAACACCTAATGAAAATAAATATGTATACCAAGACTTGCAAATAAATTGCAAGTTTAGAAGAGAATTGAAATTGTACAGCAATATAATTTAATATGAACTTGACTGATGAAGACTGATCTGGTTGACATATTCATTTTCAAACGTCTTTGGATGTACCCATGGTAGGAAAAGAGAAACAGAGCTCACTCGCAGATGAAATGGGTTGACGACTTAAAGAAAGCCACCAGCTTCTGATGGATGAGAGAAGAAGAAGAAAAGGGAGCAAAACTGGAGACATCTGAGTCAAAATGTCGACATCTGAGTTCAAAACTGGAGACATCTGAGTCAAAATGTCGACATCTGAGTTCAAAACTGGAGACATCTGAGTCAAAATGTCGACATCTGAGTTCAAAACTGGAGATATCTGAGTCAAAATGTCTATTTCAGAAAGATGATGAAGAGGGCATTGACTGATAGAGACCTGTATTCTTATTTGCGATTACACGAAATTCAACATTTTTATACGATTTTTGCAATTTTCACGAGAGCAAAGTGAAATTTCAAATTTTGCAAATTTCAGGCAAATAATGGAAATTATCTTCTTTTGGAAATTTTTGATGTGTATTTAAAAATAATAAAAAAGTAATAAAAATTATGTTTTCAAAATATTTCTTGTAAATATGAATAGACATAAAATTGAACAAAGCTAACTTCACATCGAAAACGCCGAGTAACTGCTATTCATGTTCAGATTTGAGAAAAAACAAATAACGATGTTCAGCCACTTTTTGTAATAAAATAGTTACATAGTATAAAACCACTTTTTTGCAAAATACCACAGGTTTTAACAGAAATAATTCGAAATTTCCAGGTCCCTATCGACAGATAATAGTTGTTTATTTTAATTTCAGGTACATGTATAAGCTGCAGAAGGTGGATGACTTCAACGGTGATAAAGAAAAGGACGCTAAAGACAATCCTGGATTTGAAAGAGAAATGAGCCATTTGTAAACAATTCTAAGACACAATATGTAATTACATACAACTAGATTTCTTCCAACTGTGACATTGAAAGATAACTAATCAAATGTGAAATTAACAGAATTCAAAGACATTATTGTTGTACTTCTTTAAAGTGTTTATGGACTCGAGCGATGTAGATTTCCAGGCGTTTGGTTTTAAATTCAGCCGCACTCTTTCCAAGCATCATACCTCCGAATATTAATACAGAAACGTATAAACTTTGTTACTGTGGTAAGCCAATAAATACACTTATATAAATAAATATTATATCATATTTTTAGATTTCATAAAACAAAAATAAATTATTCTTTAAAAGTGCGAATTCTGTATAATATTTATAACTTATAGTTATTTGGGATAATATTGAATATTACTATCTCTGTATGTTGTCTATGGTCTACTGGAAATGTCTAGAATCACAGATATTTAAAATATTCAATTATCAAAACAAATTATCCAAAATTCAAATCATGTAAACAGATGTTGGATTTTTAAAAAACAATACAAAATTATGTTTGCATGAGACTTCACAGTACAACACATTGTGTAGAATATTCAATGGGATGTACATTAGTGAAATCTTTTGGTATTCCATAGAAGCTTAATCAAGCTAGCGACTAAACGTATTCACAGATAGCAGGAAGTTCAAAATAAATTAATTTTTATTCATATAAACCACCTATAGCTACTCAATTTTGGAAAGCTATCTCTAAATAATGTGAAGCGAAGCTTAATCAAGCTATAAGTGGTTATGTACATACATGTCAGGTTTTCACCAATGTCAATTTAATACAAAGCAATTAGATTTTAGGATCGAACCTTGAAATAAAATATATATAAGAATAAAATAAATAAACTGTTCAAAAGGTTTATTTCATTTCTTAAAAAATACAAAACTAATTTATTTAAAACAATCTAAAAACGTAATAAACAAACAACTGTGATTTAAACCTACAATTCATTGATAAATATGAATGTGTAATACAAAAGTTGTATTCCAGTAAGTAATATAATATTATAAGTAATATGAAAAACAAAAATATTTTAATATGCATATTGTTAATTTCAATATATTATGTAGCTTTAATATAAGTTAAGAATGCAAAGTATGTAAAAAAAATATCTAGATAATTTAAAAAATTGTTTCAGGTTTATTAGGATGTAGGTTGGCCATATCCTTGCGAAATGATTTTTTTTTAAATAAAAAATATATATAAATATTTTTTTACGGGTTTGTTTCATTTATTACAACATAGTTTGCAGTTAACACTTTAGCTAAAGTCAAAAACTGAGCCCATCTGCTGAAAAACAACTTTATTGCAATAACGCTATTTTTTTTCAAATCTATTAAAACTATAAGTCATTTTTTCACACCAAAAATCTTTTTTAAATCTCAACCACAGAAGGTAGTCCAAGCCTAGAGTGATAGCACTTCATTTCCGTACAACGGTCAAGTCAAGTCAATTTGAAACAGAAGGCTTATGTGGTCGGCGCTGGGAATATTTGTCATTATTTTAACTTTTTATGTGGACATGACAATACAACACACCTTTAAAAAGTCATTAAAAGTGATGAACAAAAAAAACTACAATATAAACCTTACCTACGGAACCTATTTAACCTAGTTTTTTTAATCACTTTTTATAACTTTATATCACTTTTTAAAGGTGTTTTGAATTGTCATGTTGATGAGTTATCCAGTCACCATTGAAAATGGTCCTAATAAACTCAGGAGTGAAACTGACACTTGATAACTGATTTTATTGAAACACAATGTTAAGAAAATACAAATTTGTTGATTTACAGAAAAAAAGCATTATTTTTTATTGAAGAAAAAGATAATAATGATAAATCTAAACGAAACATGAAACAGAACAAGACAAGGAAAAATAAAAAGATAACGGTCTCGACTGGGAATCGATTCAGGATCTTTGTCTTACTGGGACAACATCTTTAACCACTCGACCATTGGGATTAATTATTATATATCATTTTTGTCAATCTCATATTTCAAATTCAGAATTAAAAATATTATAACGCAACTAATTTTTCCCATATTTTTGACAGCTATCTTTTTGAATGATTACAAAATTTTAAAGACTTGGTTTGTAATCTAGATAGTGTCTTGGATAAACATATCCGATTTTTATTTATATGGAATATTTTTGGTTTGTTTTTGTTTTACCTTTATTGTATTCAAAAATTTTTAATAAATTGATTAAAAACCATAAAATTATTTCCTATAAGTATTTGAAATACCTTCTCGCATATAAATTTATTTGATTTTCAATATGTACAGGTATGCTCACTACAATGTATAGTCAAATGAAATGTTTAACAGCCAATTTCAGAACAGACATTTTTCAAATAACGCTATTTTTCTGCAGGTGGGCTCAATTGCAATTATTTTGGCAGTACATAAATACACGGAATAGATAATCCCTAAACGTGCAAT
Source organism: Hesperophylax consimilis (assembly GCF_061612785.1). Classification (NCBI taxonomy): domain Eukaryota; kingdom Metazoa; phylum Arthropoda; class Insecta; order Trichoptera; family Limnephilidae; genus Hesperophylax; species Hesperophylax consimilis. The sequence goes on from NC_142848.1 coordinate 37,416,458, forward strand.
CTATGCTGGTTTGAAATTTTATAATCTATTGAAAGAAATAATTTCTATACTTGAAAACGTTTGATCGAAAATTATTGGGCTCACTTCACACACACAGGCATGCCCACAACACACATATTTCAGTTTAAGTCTTCAGTATGGTAGTATTATAATAAATTGAAAACAATTTATTAGTAGCATTTGCACACCAAGAGTTGACTAGTTGAATCAAAAAATATCAATCCATACAGTTGGTAAGTACATTCTTAAAACAAGCTTTCACCGTGTGAAATAATCTGTTGTTTAAGTTTTATAGGGTTTAGAAAAACAAAGCACAGAGGTCAGGTACAGTTCTCAAGTGCAATCACTTGACATTCATTCTTTCACAATATCTAAAACATATTCAGTCTAATATACAAAAGCACTATCTACATATTATTAAATATTTACAAATGAACAATTCCAAAAACAAAACAAAAAAACATCAAGCCACATACTCATCAAGGAGCTTACAACAACAGCTTATAACAGTAACCAGAATCTAGTGTGTGCGTTAGGACTATTATACAAGCGTCAGCTCGGTTTTTTTTATATGTGAAACCACACAAGAATCCCAACTGCTCCTAACCGTCTGGAGCCAGTGAGACTATGGCATCTCCAATTGGGGTATGTTGTGAGGCTGAAGTTAATGGCGAGAGGAAGAAAATGGGGAAGAGGAATGTGAGGAAATACCTGGCTATTCAGATCTGGTAACAAAAACGGCCAAAGCTATTTTAAGCAACGTTTCGATTCTGAATGGTGGTCTAACACCAAGGCAATACTGAGAGTATATGTAAATGTATGCTCTGGAACGTACCGCAAATATACTATATATATTTTTTTTTAATGAGTAAATGAGAAATAAGACAAATTAATCAAATAAATTAACTTGCACACGCCGGGATTTGAACCTGCATTCTGCGGCTTGCTAGTTGAGAGTCTCTCTAGACCACGGAGGTCGTCATGCGCAAGTCACACTATGATTGGTGGTTACAGTTAACGTGTTACTGTTACAGCTCACTGATGAATATGCAGCTTAGCATATTGAATACACAATTCGTTTCAAAGTCCTTTGTGACAATTTACAAAAAAAAATTTTTATGTGCAAATTGGATATAAAAATCGTATCAAAAATGTAATACTGTCAGATTACGAAAGTATATTACATATATTTAATTTTATAACCAAGTCAAAGGAATTAAGGCAAATAGAAATGGGTGAAGTGAACACAGACACTTATGAACCAATAGTAATCCAAGAAACAACTGCGCAATTCCAGAGTGAACAGATACATTTAGGTAGAGGAGATTCAAACAACACTACATTATTTGATGATCATTGAATCGTATCAATATGTGCAAAATCTTGAGTTTTTTACATTTGAATAGTCCCCGTTACATCGAATCTAGGATCGTTTCAGCTTTTGATCAAATTGTGATCAGCTAACAAGCATAACATGATGTTTGTGCTTAACAAATGATTGAACTTAAGTAACATGAACCTAACAGATGATTTAACTTAAGTAACATAATATGCCATCTTCCATTCAGGCAAAACACAATCACTGGCGATATCAAGTTCAGTGATTAGTATTTTTGTATAGTGCAGTTCAAAACATAGAGCTGTTGAACTATTTGTAGTACTTGAAGAGTTTTTATTAAGAGACAAACACTCACAGGCCACAAGTAACTTGACAACATTTGATTTGCTCCTACTTCCATTATTATTAGCGAATAATATTGCTTGTGCAATGATGGATGAGGTAAGCTAGCAGAGAATTGAACAGGTGATGCCTGGGTGGGGTGGGAACCCGCAGCCTTGGACAACTTGGCAAATAATTATATTGATCACACACAAACTCAGTCATTGGACAGAAAAATACTCTAGATATAAATCCATTTCCTTCATGGTGAACTATTCATTTCATATAACAAATCACAAAATGAGTCTATAAAATGTAATATTAGGCTCTCCTTTAAAAGAAATATGCAAGTATCCGATTGTATACAAAGAATCTTGACGCCTTCGCCATACTTCTGCAAGGTTAGTACACAGGCACACGTTACTAACATTTTATGAGCTCATCGGAGACACCAGTCTCCCGCGACCAACTGGTCTAAGTCATTACCACTCACGTCGTCAAGACTTTAAACATTGCGGAGCAATTAATAAATATTTTATCCACTCGAATGATTGATGTCAGTGAAAGTGTGTTAAGGGTCGTACTTGACTGACTTTCACCAGTGATTCCTGACATTATTTAGAGTAGAAAATGTAAATTAAATTTTGATCTCCGGTGACTTTCTGGATGTTTTTTTTTCAAATTTTTTTTATTTTTTTTATTTTCCACATTTCGACACCGGTCACTCAGCCGAGAAAATACCCACCACCTCACATCTACCCCAGTTGTCCAATTCCTACTGATTTTCTATGTTTTTATCGAAAAACAAAAAACATCAAAAAAGTCACCAGAGTTACACCAGAGTCACCGTCAGATAAAATTTCATTTCCATTTTTTACTCCAAATAATGTCAGGAATCACTTGTTAAAGTAAGTCAAGTACGTCCATTGACACCCTGTGTACATTTACCATATTATTTAATTAATACCATTCCTCAAAATATTAATATGGAAACACATGAAACTGCTTACTGCGGTTTAAAGCCAATGCATCCACCTATATTTCACAGTTTATCCCATATTTTTATGTTCTATAAATTTGGCACGAAAACGTTTTTGCAAACTTGCCATAATATGCCATAAATCGCTTGAGTGGATATAGTAATATATTTAGCATCATCGTCACTTGTGTCAGACATGTTGTAACAATGCGTGTGCTTTAGATCAAGGCTAGGAACAAAACAATGACAGCTACAGCAGTTGTGAGTGAGGTTATGAAAGCAAGTTTTGAAGTAAGGTGGTGGCGACGCCTGCCTCATGATTTCGAGTGTGCGCGACAATTTGACAAGCGATGAGAATACACAACATCAGTATCGGATACTTGCCAATTCCTGTGGAAGAAGGGCCTTAGCAAACTTAAATGGTTTAAAATTTATAGGGCACGGTTTTATTATTATATATTGTCTTGATGACTGTTGGAGGACATTTGAGTCCATTGGCAATCAGTAGATTGAGGAACCTTTCGTCTTGCACCGCCGTGAGTTTGATCTTCAGGGCAATGCAGTTCTGCATTATTTCCACGCAGCCACGGAAGTCACGTTGTCTCACTGGAAACAGAAATTCTTCAGTATTAATTTTGTTTGAAGTTGACTGATTACCTTGGACCAAAGAGTTCAGAGAGTTAACACAATGCAGCACACATTCACAACCACAAGTAAATAATTAAGCTGTAAAAGGAGGAAAAGATCGTATAAAATCAATCAGGTTGTGTCCTATTATATATCTATGAATATATTATATTTAAAGAGTTAACAATGATGGTGAAATTAGATTTGGATTTCTCTAAAAATGATGAAGTAATTAGCTTTCAAAGTTAGCATTGGTAAAATGTAAGCAATTGTACACACACACTATAATTCATGATTCAAATGGCAATGCTGCAGTACCGCGGTGCTACCATGATGTCAAACGATTCAAATGGCAATGCTGCAGTACCGCGGTGCTACCATGATGTCAAATGGCAATGCTGCAGTACCGCGGTGCTACCATGATGTCAAATGGCAATGCTGCAGTACCGCGGTGCTACCATGATGTCAAATGGCAATGCTGCAGTACCGCGGTGCTACCATGATGTCAATTGGCAATGCTGCAGTACCGCGGTGCTACCATGATGTCAAATGGCAATGCTGCAGTACCGCGGTGCTACCATGATGTCAAATGGCAATGCTGCAGTACCGCGGTGCTACCATGATGTCAAATGGCAATGCTGCAGTACCGCGGTGCTACCATGATGTCAATTGGCAATGCTGCAGTACCGCGGTGCTACCATGATGTCAAATGGCAATGCTGCAGTACCGCGGTGCTACCATGATGTCAAATGGCAATGCTGCAGTACCGCGGTGCTACCATGATGTCAAATGGCAATGCTGCAGTACCGCGGTGCTACCATGATGTCAAATGGCAATGCTGCAGTACCGCGGTGCTACCATGATGTCAAATGGCAATGCTGCAGTACCGCGGTGCTACCATGATGTCAAATGGCAATGCTGCAGTACCGCGGTGCTACCATGATGTCAAATGGCAATGCTGCAGTACCGCGGTGCTACCATGATGTCAAATGGCAATGCTGCAGTACCGCGGTGCTACCATGATGTCAAACGATTTTCAGCCGGCTGCAAATATCAACGTTTTGATAGCTATTCAGTATTTTACAAAAATTTTATAAGTTCTGTTTCAGCATACTCAATTTTATTTTTTTATGATAAGCAACTATTTTATAATAAGCAACTATTTTAAGAACTACAAAGTATTCTCAGTCCTCCTCACTAGTACTCCTGTACCGAGGCGGACTGTAGCTTGTTGTATGGGTGTTACATCATGATTTCCTCACTGTCTACTACATAATTTTTATGATTTCCTCATCTTCATGTTTAGTCAGCTATATTTTGATGTCCTTTTTAAACTCTTTTATCTGTATGTTGTTTTTAATTTCATTTGAAAGGGCATTATATAGTTTTGTAGCATGGACATTATGGTTTTTCTGGCTAAATGATGTATTTAATTTTGGGATGTTCAGTTGATTTGATGCTTTTGTCCTTGTAGGGTGTGTTGGTCAGTAAGGTCCTGATTTTGCCTTTAAATTTGAGTAGCGCATTTTTGGCGTAGAGTTTTTTAATACCAAAAACATAAAAGTTTTAAAAAATACTTTAGATGGAGTTCTTAAGGGGCGCTTCCAGGATTATTTTTACTATTACTTTTTGTGTTTTAACGAGTTACTTGCTCGTGTGGGTGTTTCAGACAATTAATATGAAACATTTGTAAATATGGTGAAATTTCGTTGTAGGAGACAACCTCATCGTAACTATAATAATACCATATCTGGGCTGTTCCGTCAATGTTCAATCTATTGCTTGATACATGCTCGCACTTGTCTAGAATATGCGTTGTATGCCTCTGGGAATCTGGACGAGCCTATTAAAGAATCTACACAAATGTTTGAGCAAAGGGTTTATTTTTTATTATTTTTTTTTTTTTTTCTTTGTGCTATGCATAAATAAAATCTTGTCTTTAAAACATTAATTTATCAAAAAAATAATAATTAAAGGGTTTATAATAAACAAATAACTATTATTACAAAATCAACCCGTAAAAGTTTATTTCACTATAATACCTGTCTTTTAAAACTAAAACTGACATTTATTTCATATATTAACTACTGTTATGTCATCCGATTCTGAAGAAATGCGTATATGTCAGCGTGTGTGTACGCGATTGCCACTAAAGTTGATAGAATGCATCGTCATTGACAACGAGTCTATTTGCGTATATGTCAGCGTGTGTGTACGCGATTGCCACTAAAGTTGATAGAATGCATCGTCATTGACAACGAGTCCATTTGCCGTGTTTCAGCTCGATCGGATGTCGAGAAGTGGGTTGATTTTCGTTTCCAAGTTTTTTCCCGAAAACAAAAGGGAAAATAAAATAGATGTATTTAAAAGTTTAAAGAAGTTAAGCAGTGTTTTCATTTATCAAGCACAACACTACTGCGGAATTCCACCATATTTTAACTGCCAAGAATGAAGTTTTAGTTAAATACACACATTGTATTAAATACACACATTGGGATTCATTGGTTTAAACGTTAGAGCCAGTATTGCAAAGGTTAAAGAGGATTAATGGTGGTAAGATAAGATATCTGTCCTGATAATGGACACTGCAAGGCTGTCTGAAACCTCAGTCAACTCAATCTCCCAAAAACCAAACAAGTACTTACTAATAACAGCCGGATAATTGCAGTAGATGATATGGATAAACAGCACTTACGTCGATAGTCGAGCAGTGCCCCGATCACCATCTTGTAGCAATGATTCATTTCAAAACCTAGTATCATCTGCAGCAACCGCAGGATGGCATCTTCCTGGTGGTCCTTTAGGGCACTCAGGGAGATGGCGAATAAACTGTAAACAGAAATCATTTAATCAATGGACATAACTAACTAACCTGTTATATGGATAGCCCACTTCTCAGGAGGCATTTCTATTCTGAATCAAGTGACTACCGATGCGGCGAGTGGCTGTATATCCTCGGCATCCTATTATGATCTCCACGGTATGAAGAAGAAGAAAGACTAATTCATATTATATACTCTTCTGTCATACTGATTTTGGATATGACCCCGATTCATTAGATTCACTTGATTGTGCCACGTCTTTCTGGGATCAAATCTTTGCTAATTTATAGGATTAAAAAAGCAATTAAATTAAGTCAACAATAGAAATAAAGGAAGACAAATCAATCTTCAAATGGCTCTCCCAGGGCCGGCCCTATGCAAGCGCAAGTGGAGCAGTTCGCTCCAGGCACCAAGGACCCGAGGACATAAAAAGTCGCTTATATACTTAACACCTAATGCAGTGCCATTGAGGTTTTTACTAGCGCCAATGTCATCTATTGGGATGCTGTGTGGAGGGTATATTATAGGGAAAGGAAGGAGAGGAAGTTCTAGGAAGGTGAGGGTTGGGTAGGAATGTAGGGATCAGTGTGTCCAGGAGTGACGGACATCCCCCCCACTGCGGCGTAAGGCGATGGGTAGAGAGACCAACTGGAGGGGTCAAAGGGTCTCCCCAAACCAGCCTCTCCTGATCTGGCACGCCATGCAACTGGTGGCCAGGCACATCCTGAACACACCTGGCAATGGGCTTTCATTCAACATATGCAGTTCAATTCAACAAGTTGTTCAATTCAACAAGTTGTTCAATTCAACAAGTTTTCCAATTCAACAAGTTGTTCAATTTGGAGCAGTGAATAAGAAATTGTTGGAAATAATATATTAGTTATTCAATAAGAATAGTATGTACAGTGAAACCTCTATCTATCGTTCCTCGAATAATCGTTTTCCCGGATGTATCATTTATTTCTTCTAGTCCGAATTCATTTCATACAAAAATAGATCGCATCGATCGTTTCTATGTCCACCATTTTCCCGCATTCATCGTAGGAATTACGTCGCGTATTTGATATTTTTTGTCTATGTTTAAACGGCGCCAGACGGCACTCGTTACGATGCGCGAAACTTTTGAGAGAGAAAGAGAAAGAATAACAGTTTGTCGCCGCCATCAGTCGCTAGTTGTCGTCAGTTGTCGCTAGATACCCGAACTTAGTGGAGTGTTTGCAGTTATCCTTTTTGAGATTTTAAACTATTTTAGAAATGAGCCGTTTGATGAAAAAAGTACGTACTCTTCAAGAAATATTGAAAATTATCGAAGAGGTGGAAAAAAACCCCGCTGAAAAACGCATCGATATAGCCAAGCGTTTAGGAATCGCGGCATCCACGATAAATTCTATTTTCTTGAAAAAAAACGAAATTCAGGAGCAAATTCAAAAGTGCAGAAAATCTTCGAAAACTAGAAAAACCAGTAAAGAATCAAAGTTTAGCGAACTGGAGAAAATTCTTATCTCTTGGTACCAAATTTGACAAATTTTAACAATTTTGTTATACTTTCGACGACAATATCCCAACTTGTGGGATAAAAACTATCGAAAGCTTGTGTGACGCAAGATTGACGGAGACAACAAAAGAGGTCGATATTGAAGAAGAGGAGCCGCTGCCTGTACCTTCATTTTTAGAAGCATGCACCCTCTTTGAAAGATTGAAAACTTTCTACTACGCACACTCAATAACTGATGCCGAAAAGAATATCATTTGCAAAGCTGAAAATATACTGTTGACTTGCGGAAATAAAACAGTAAAAAAACAAATGTCCATGAAAGATTATGTATTTACAATGTAATAAACTTGGTTCTGTTTAGCTTTGTATTTTTTTTAAATAAATACATTTATTTACATCTAAAACTTATTTTCTTCTTATAATTTTAATCTACCAACGGTTATGCAGATTGGGAGGACGGTATCTTTACTGGATCGTATCTCCTTGTGTTTTGTCCTCTTAATCCCGCATTCATTGTTTTCCCGCAATCATCGTTTATTTCGATAGGTCCCTTTAAAACCAATAGATAGAGGTTTCACTGTAGTAAGTATTCTGCTTACAGTATGGAAGTGTAGACCCTAAACCAAGGATTTACAGTATGGAAGTCTGGACACTAAACCAAGGACTTACAAACAAGTTATTTGCTTCTGTATTCATTGCTCATAGTTCTATGTTTAACAAAAACGGCGCTCCACAAATTAACAATTTAATATTATGAGGTGAGTTTACTTACTGGTCTTGTAAGAAGTTCCTCAACGGGTCACACTCCTTGAATAATGTCTCCGCTAATTGCTGGTCTGCAAACCATTCACTCAGCCAGCAGCTTTCCCAGAAATAACTCATCAAATACCAATCATTCTTTGTGTCACCAAACTTCATAGAGTACTCCTTCAAAATAACCACAGACGCCTCGGACTGACTTGAAACTGTTTCTCTTATCAAATACTTCATCATATTCTTGATGTGCCACCTTATCATCGAGTTCTTATCATAAACATCCATAAATATTTCGAAACCTTTCTTAACATTACCTTTCATCCAGTAAGCTTTGGCCAAATAGTGATTGAAATTTGAATTGGCAAGCGACAATTCTGGTTTGAGAGTTTGGTAAAATGTTTGCAAAGACTTCACCATTTTTAGGTTACCTTTGAAAGAGTACACCGATAAAACTTCTGAAATAATTTCAACTGATGGACACTGTTCATTCTGTAAACACTGAGATATTAAATATTCCACATCGTAAAATGCATCAGAGTCCAATGCACTCAATATCATTGAATCGATTTGCTGTATTGAGAGATTGCTTGTATCAATTTTAAGTTTGTTACACTCTGATAGGTTTTTAAACTTTGTTTTGAAGTCTATTTTCCAAGGATTAGTGTATGTTGGGGTTGGAGTATTATTGTCTTCTTTGTCTTTATAAGTTTGTTTCTTTGCACTCCATTTCAACGCTTTTTCCTTTACCAACTGTACAGTAAAGTCGTCTATTATGTCTACGGTTGTCAATTTCTTATTATTAGTGTGAATATGGTACAAACTATTGTAGAAAAAACAATGAACATTATGCAATTTGTATTTTTGAAGAATTGAGGTTAGGAACATTATGTTCTTCGCGGTCACGGTACCCATTCTATAAAAACTGCATACACAATGAAATACTCTACGTCTCTTCTCGGATAAGTAACTTTCCACACCGTAATTTAGAGGAAAAACACATTTTTGGCACAATTAAGACGATGACATTGTTCACGAATTGTCGCTACAAAACTGACGTTTCGCTACAAAACAAATACTGACATCTGTGATTTTTATGGTGAAATATATATTTATGATCTTTATTATTATGATTTTATAATTTTCTTTTTCAAAATCTTATTGGGATAAATAAAATACACACAATGGTTATCGGGATAATACATAATAATAATATGTATTGATTATTGAGCTCTTCATCGTGTCTTCATTATTTTAGGTAATTTGTTTGGATCAGACCAGAAAATCAGAAAAAAACAGTTGATTTCATAGAAAATCTGCTTTGGCCTAGTCTGTAATTTCTGTGTTTTGAACAGAATAAGAAATAAATTATAGATAGTTTAGAATGCTCTTACCTGTGTTTAAAGGTGTTTTTTTTAAGTGTTTTTTTAGGTGTTTTTTTTATACTTTAATTAGCGCCATCTATGAACGAGCAGATGAATACATAATTTTATATTTATCTTTAATTATTTTTGCCGATAGATGTCAGGGGTGTAAGGATGGAAGCTTATGGATGGAAGCCGCGTTCTAAAATTTCAGTTTTGGTTATCAATTTTTATTGAACGACAAAAATTATTTGAAAAATTTGATCAACTTTGTTGAAAGAGGATTTTGTCAATATCATTCAACAGAGAGTTGATCACCTAAAAATAAAATGAGCGATGGTGAAATGATGACACGGAAAAAATACTTTATCCTACTTATACATGGAGAAATATACATCAACGTATTCATAGTGCTTCCGACAGTGGTAAAATAACTCCCTAATCAAACAGGATTGACATGTTTTCTTCGTCGGGATAAACGTATGATGAAAAATAACGTATTTAAAAATAGAAAAATAAGTACATAAAGACAAAATTATTACAATAAGCGGTGATTATGAGATATTATTATTATAAAAATACGATAAAAATAGCTTAAACTAATATAAAATAGGTAATTGTTGCATTTATATACATAACAAAAACTTTTATAAACGAACGTAACGTTCGGTTATCCGGTTTTGCATACGGAAGAAAAAGCTTATCTATTATTTTGAGCAAGGAACCAAGGCGCTGATAATACCTAACATAGCGCCTTTGGGGGTTTTTACTTGCGCCAACCCTGCCTCATTTATGTATTTATATTTGTTTATTAAAATGTAAATGTTTGTTTGTTCAAAATCCTGCATCTCCAAAAGTTCTTCACCGATTACTTTTAAATTTGGACACAACCGAATACGCGTGTGTTTGTATATACCTATATTATATAGATGTCACCTGTGACAGGTAAAAACATGTTTATTTTAAAACAGTGCCATCTGTTGGACATAAAAGCAACAGGCGCTATTGTTTCTCAATCTGTACGGCGAGACTGAGCCACAGTAACGCGTAGTGGGGTACAGCAAGTAATAAATAAAATAGTTACCTAAATAGAACAAGGTAGAAACTCCAGGAGGAACCTTATCTAAGCAATGTATCCCCGAACCAACTTGTAAAGTTTTTCGGGATACCCGTGCTCTGAAGATTTTATACTTCTCCCTGGTCCGCAGTAGGCTGGAGAGTGGTTCGCTTATCTGGAATCCTCATGAGGTGGGGTGCTCCCTCATGTTGGAGAGTAAGATTTCTCTACATGAGGGAGTACGGCCACTATCCATGGTTCTACCCGACGAACTTTCTTCTGGGCATGCTGGGACTTCACTCCCTGCAGCTCAGAAGGGAGGGGTATGCCGCTACCCACTTATTCAGACTGCTGCGAGGCTATATTGAGAACTCAGCCATTTTGGAGCGCGTGAGTCTCTATGTTCCAGATGACTATCTTAGACAACGTCATCATAGATTATTCTATCTTCCTGCCTGCAGAACTAACCTGCCAATGGTTCTCCCGGTAGGGAGGAGTATATTGCTCCTGAACCAAATCTCCTCCGAGATTGATATATTTGGCGTCAGTGAGGAGAGATTCAGAAGGGAAATTCTTCTGATTCTTGAAAGAGTCTCACCACATTGACGAGATCTTTCACCACTGCCTGAATTTTTTTTGGAAATTCCACATTTCTTGAAATTTATTTTTCTATGTATAAATACTTAAAACAATCATTTGTAAAATTTATATAACCTAATTTCTTATATGTATTAAATCCTAATTTGTAATTGTGTTAGAAATTAATAAAAAAAATATTATTATTATTATTAAAATGGGATAAAATATGCTCCAAACATGTCGTTGAAGTTCAGGAGTAGTTCGAGGTTGTAGTACCTATAATAAAGTGGCTTGGCCGATATAAAGACGTTATAAGGAGATTTATCCGACACAATTAATCAATGTCGCTCAACAATAGCTATTAATAATTGATGATACCCTGTATCCTTCGACGGGCCCTCTCTAAGCTATTTATAGGTAGGTACTCCAACTATGGTTATACACCTGTAGAAACACGACAGCGACAAAATAATCTCAGGATAAGTCCATATTTAACCTAAATGCCATAAGTTTTTGCAACTATTGGACAGTAGAAGAAATTCCTACAGACTGTTAGATACAGTATTGTCCTGGTGAAAGTCCACTAATCGGCATCGAAAAGCTGCGCGTTGTTTGAAATGATATTAGCCGGGTTTGGTGACCAGATCTGACTAGCCAGGTACTTCCCAACCATCTTCTTCGCTATCCTACTACCGTCAGCCTCATCTCATAACATTCCCCATTTGGGGATGCCAATGTCCCACTAACTCCAGATAGTTGGGGCTCTTGTATGACTATATTATATCCGTGTCAAACGACATAATATTACCACGATCAATTCGTTAGTCATTAAAGGAGAAGAAAAACAACTCTCAATGAAAATATGGAAAAGATAAAGACAACTAAAATCAAAAGGTAACGGTTGCAACTGGGTCACGAACCCCCATTCTCTAGCATTACCGGGACTGGCATCTCTACCAGTTGAGCTATTGCCACCTTAAAGGTAACGGTTGCAACTGGGTCACGAATCCCCATTCTCTAGTATTACCGGGACTGGCATCTCTACCAGTTGAGCTATTGCCACCTTAAAGGTAACGGTTGCAACTGGGTCACGAACCCACATTCTCTAGCATTACCGGGACTGGCATCTCTACCAGTTGAGCTATTGCCACCTAAAAGGTAACGGTTGCAACTGGGTCACGAACCCCCATTCTCTAGTATTACCGGGACTGGCATCTCTACCAGTTGAGCTATTGCCACCTTAAAGGTAACGGTTGCAACTGGGTCACGAATCCCCATTCTCTAGTATTACCGGGACTGGCATCTCTACCAGTTGAGCTATTGCCACCTTAAAGGTAACGGTTGCAACTGGGTCACGAACCCACATTCTCTAGCATTACCGGGACTGGCATCTCTACCAGTTGAGCTATTGTCACCTAAAAGGTAACGGTTGCAACTGGGTCACGAACCCCCATTCTCTAGTATTACCGGGACTGGCATCTCTACCAGTTGAGCTATTGCCACCTAAAAGGTAACGGTTGCAACTGGGTCACGAACCCCCATTCTCTAGTTTAACCGGACTGGCATCTCTACCAGTTGAGCTATTGCCACCTAAAAGGTAACGGTTGCAACTGGGTCACGAACCCCCATTCTCTAGTATTACCGGGACTGGCATCTCTACCAGTTGAGATATTGCCACCTAAAAGGTAACGGTTGCAACTGGGTCACGAACCCCCATTCTCTAGTATTACCGGGACTGGCATCTCTACCAGTTGAGCTATTGCCACCTAAAAGGTAACGGTTGCAACTGGGTCACGAACCCCCATTCTCTAGTATTACCAGGACTGGCATCTCAACCAGTTGAGCTATTGCCACCTAAAAGGTAACGGTTGCAACTGGGTCACGAACCCCCATTCTCTAGTATTACCGGGACTGGCATCTCTACCAGTTGAGCTATTGCCACCTAATTGCAATCTGTCATTTTTATCAATCTCATACTTCCATTTTTAAATTAATTTTTAATTACAAACTTTTTTTTAATTAAACTTTTATTTTTTTACAAGAAATTTGTTTATCCAAACACAATTGACAACAGAGTAACAATAATTCATATAAAATATTTTTTAATTTTATTTATTAGCTACTAAAAAATACAATTACAGAATAGTGAATATTTGACTGCCCAACTGGGAAAGTTTCTCGTTTCAGCACAATCAAATTGATAGGTTTAATTAATATGAAGTAGGTAATGTAATACAAATACATTTACTTTGTACATAACATTAAATTATAATATAAGAAATAAGTTAGGTAAGCATCTTAATTATTTCATTGTTTCTATGAGATATGTGTAAGAATTATTATTTTAAATAGTATACCAACATTTCTTTTTCACAATTACCAATTTATATTTTAATTTAACGACGTACCCCCCATAAAAAGCGAAGCTTGTTCGTAGGGGAGTATCTTCAATTATTTCACACATTATGGCTTTGTTTGCATATCTTTTTGTTTTGTTTGCATCTGAAAATGTTTAAAATTTAAATGGTGTCTGGATAAACTTTTTCAATTTTATTTATATGTTACATCTTTGGACATTTTTGTAAGTCTAGAATGAATATTCAATTTATCAAGATTTACTTATTTAATATTTAATCACTGAACAAGATAATTGATATCAGCAAATCGAAATGAATGATCATTAACTTTTATTTACTTTATTTAATGTTACCATTTTTGTCACAAATAAACTACAAAAATCTCTATTCTTCATGTTTTCATCACGAAATAGTTTTCCTTCCACTAACACAACGTCACTCTCTAAACAAATGAATATCCTCTCTTCTTTCAAGCCTTATCTAACTGCCTACCCTCCGTTCAACATCTCTTTTCTTCGAAGTCTGAACATGACTCCAATCCTCCATATAATTACTAAATTGGCCAATTTAAATAAAATAAATATATGTACAAAGGGTGAACGCCAGAGATATTTGGAAAAGAACACAACGTTACACATTTCTAAAAGTTTTTTCATCCTTTTTTTCGATATTTTGGACACAAGATGGCGGCAGTCTCCTGCGATTGTCACGGTGACATATCCTCGTTTCTGTCCGTGTGTATAAAAAACAACAAGTTTTTCCTTTTCCCTCAGGACTGGTTCACATCAAATGCTGGACTTAGAAGAGGATCTATTTCTTTCAGCTTTGTGCAGTGCTATTATTGAGTGATTCTGATCCTTGTGTACACTGCTCAGTGCTCACACAATCAGGCTTTTAGAGCTGGGTATCGATCTTTCGAGGGTGACCACAGTTTTAATATTTTTATATAATTAAGAAATAAGTATCGTGGTGGATTTGAAAACAGATTTAGTATTAGTCAAACTATTGGGTTCGTAGATTGTCGGCGATCAATCCACGTGTGTTCCTACTGGACAATTGAACTAACATCACCCGAATTTGACTTTTTTTGGAAGACAGATACAGACTTTTTTCAAAAATTGTGGTCTTGCCACGGACAACTCTGTTGTACGTTGGATTCTCTCTTACCACGGAGCCAAGGACATCAAATATGGCGTAGGTGTAAACAACATTTCCAATTATGCATACAGTACACCATTGTGCTGAAAAATAATAACCAGATAGATACGGGATGCGTTTTATGTTCCAGGTCTTTGTTTTTTTAATAACTTTCAAATGATATGCAATTTAATAATTTAAATTATGTTGATTTTTTTTTTTAAATTTATTATTTAATAAATGTATTCATGTTACATTTTTGAAATTTTTTTTAACTACCATACTAGGCTAATGCCCGTGTTATGGTAGTTATACATGAAATAATAATAAAAATAACATAAGAGAACTAAAAAATACTATTTTATAGAAAAATAAGTATGCAAGTATGAATCATACATGAAATAATAATAAAAATAACTTAAAAGATTGATTAAATGGTATTTAAAATTACGCGTGTATTATAATGTCGGTCAATTGGCCGCCTCTGGCCATGGCGTAAAAGTGAGCTCACATTTTTCATAACATTTTCGCAGACTTCTGACTTTATTTCAGCAATTTAGTTTCGAATCTTACCCTTGCATAGAGGTTGTGGTTGGTTTATAGGTGTACACCTTTTAAGTAAAAGCTATGTATAATACTAACCGAATAATGTCAAAGAGTGGTGATGTCGACTAGCCCCTTCGATTCCCTGATTTGAACCCTCTCGATATCTTCCTATAGGGGTACTTGAAGTCAAGTACCCCTATAGGAAGATATCGAGAGGGTTCAAATCAGGGAATCGAAGGGGCTAGTCGACATCACCACTCTTTGACATTATTCGGTTAGTCATGTAATTTTCTCCGCTTTCAAAATTGAAAAAAAAATTAAATATATATTTCAAATGATTTCAACACGTTGTTGCTGCCTAAGATGCTCCATTATATATTGTTATCAACCACTCTCTACGTCTGTCAAATGCCAACTGACAAATGTCATCCTAACCAATATGCGACCAAACAAAATCGACCTGGAACATAAATCGGATCCTGTATAAGAAAAAAATCTGACTTTTACTGACCTTTTCTAAAAAAAATAATGGGAAGTTTTTTCCGTTATCTTTTACATCCCTTGGGAAATATCTAGGAGTAATCTTGAACAGGGTTTAGGGAATAAGGTAAGTTCAAGTGACCAGTAAATTTGGGATATCCGATTTGGAAAATTCGCTCCGCTGGACGTCTCGTTCGCTCGGTCAAACTCAGTCGCAGATGGCCGATTAGTTCCATTTAAAGACGAGGCAATCGCAAATTGGTTGATTTGATCTTCTTAACTGATATAGATTTTGTTTAGGTCTCTGGACACTTCGGTAATCTGATACAGTTTCTATATAAGATTTAATAATAACTGCGAACGGGCGGTGCGATACAGCGACTGGCGGCATGGTGGGATGCGGGCTAATTCTCCCTCGATTATAATTGAACTGAACTTAATAGATACATATTGTAAGATCTGTTGCAAAACGAACAGAGTTTTTTTTCGTTCATAGGTAGGTACTAAAGGTTCGGCACAAAATCCAAAATTCATCATCAAACATCGATTTGCAAAAAAAAACACTTCTGATTTATCAATACAATATATCAGTAGTCAGAATAGAAATGGAAAATAATGCAGTTGACATATTTAGATAATTGCACGATGACAGCACGATAACATGTTTTTGTAAATATACCGGAATAAATAAATAAATAAGACCGGTCGGTGGCTGAGTTGACATCGCGTTTGGATCCCAACCAGGCTAAGTGTGTTCAATTCCTCGGCTGGCTTAGTCCTCCATCACAACACAAGCTACGTTTCCCGCTTACTGGGGTGGTAGTAGGAGATTTTCAAATATAGTCAGGTTATTCGTAACCCGGGAATGTTTGCCATTCTTAAAAAAAATATATCTTATTTAATATATATGTTAGTTGTAAGTCTCTAGTTAGCTATAGTTGTAAGTATTGTGTATTAAGATATAGCTGTATTATGTATTAAGATCCACTCGGTCATAAATATGTAATACTTTTAAATCACTAGTTATAAATCTTAGTTATAAGTCACTAGTTATAAATTTTAGTTTAAGTCACTAGTAATATATGTTAGCTGTTAGTAATTAGTTATAAGTTGTAGGTTAAATAAATTATATTATAAAGTGTCCTCAATATGATTAATCCAAAAAAATGACGCTACAGAAATAATAATGCCTCAGCACGGGCAAGCCACCCAGTGAGGCCAACATTACCGGAAAACTTTGAAATGTAAAAAATATTGTACCAAATAAAAAAAAATAAAAAAAATCCAATCATTATGGTCACAATGGTCACCTTAGTTTGCCCAAATAACCCACGCGCTGAGCAACAATTTGGACACAATGTAATCCAAATAACGCAACAATTAAACGTTTATTCAGCCCGGCCAGGACTCCTTTCATACTCCCTATGGATGTAGGTAAAGGCTATATAGTCGCTATCTATCCTTCCAACCAACCACCATCTACCCAACACCATCCATCCTTCTTTCCTCTTACTTTCAATGATATTTGAATGCACCACTGTCAGATCAAGGTGTGGGGTTAACAACATTTGGTATACCTTTACCGTAAAATCTTGATTATTTATTATCATAACAGTGTCACCTTTTACCAGAGAAGTTCGTGGTCGGGAGCACTCAAATGCGTTTATAAACTATTTTTTGTTTCCTGCTTCTACAGCGTAATCGCTTACGTAACAGTTTGTGATTTGTGTCATAATGTTGTTATAATTTCTATTTCAGTTTATGTAAATTAAAAAACGCTAAACAAAATATTGTTTACTTTATCCGCCATAACATCCCTAGCATGTAGGGTGAAATAATACAAAAAAAATCATCCCGTTAAGAACTTTTTTTTTACTCTAATACATGTATATTTATTTTAAAGTGTCTTTAAAAACATAGTTTTACTCAAGATTGAACCCTCCTACCCAGGAACTGGAGTAAACAATTCAACTCGCTAAGTACCGATCGGGTACGACCGATATTATTTTTTTATATTCACTGCTGTAATGTTATCCGATTTCAAGGGAACGCGTATATATCTGGATATGTGTACGTGATTGTCACCAAAAGATAGAATGCACTGTCATCGACAACGAACCTATCTGATGAGTTTCAGCTCGATCGGATGTCGGAAAATGGGTTATTTTCGGCTTCGTTTGTAAATTAACATGAAGCAAAAGTCATACCCTTTTTAAGTACCATTTTTTAATTTTTCCTAAATATAACGGTTTCAAAATACATACCATTCTAGAATGCGAATGGCCAAATGATACAAATACTGACATTCACCTCATTTCAGTATTTGAGTATCTCATACATATCGTGGCCTACTCTGCACTAGTCCGGAGCTAGCAGAACTATAACTTCTCCAATTAGGTCAAGAAGAAAGGTATTTAAATGAAGGTCTATTTGTGGCTTTAAAAATGTAAGTTTGTTAAATGGTTTCTGACTCCTGAGCATGACTAGCTGCTAGCCCACCTGATTTGTGGGGCTATCCGATCCATCGCCCTTTGATAGCGCACAAAGACGGTACTGATTGTCATTATCCAACCCACAATCCGACCATCTATTTACATCGTTTTTTAAACTGTTCGAACCATTGACCAAGGACTTACCTACTACGACAAATTATTATGTTATTATGCAGTTCTAGACTTTAAACGGTGCATTTGGAATGCGTTATGGAGAACAAACAATAATTATAAGAGATCTAATAATCGAAATAATTTTGTTTGGTCCTTGTCAAAATTATTGGAGGTATCAGTACCATCTTCAGCCTTTTTTATGTATCAATTTTATTTACAGAACAGTCGACGATTGGTAACATTTTGTACACTTGACGTTCAAAATAAGAGGAAAATTGCTGTCTACATCTGATTTAGAAAAATCTCTATGTGAATCCCAGCTAGAACTGGCAACGCATCTGAAGCAAGCGTCCTGTATGCATTGGAGAACGCTAGCAGGGGAGTCTGTTGGACCATTTCGACGAGCTGTTGACTAAACTAACTAAATAGTGTAACAAAATGTTAAATTTCGGAAACAACTCCGAACGCTTGTTTACTCGATTTGGTATTTGCAGTTAAATTTTACTCTGTGCGCCTTTGTTAAAAGGATAAACTAATTAGTAAGCAGATTTGATTTCCGAAGACTAAAAAATGATATTACAATGCAAGTTGCCTGTATACTTTCAGATTCATTTATTGACAAATCACAGAAAGGAAGACGGTTCCGGTTTCCCTGATGGTCTGGTCTCACAATTCGTATATACATGGTAGTAAAAAGCTATACATATAATGAGGTCTTCTCCAAACTTCAGTCCCCCTTGTCCATGCCACACCGTCGTCCAGGCCTCTAGCATTCTAATGGAATTCTAAGCATGTAGCATTGTAACACCACCAGTAATGTGAACAATACATGTGTCGCGTGTTCCAAAGCTCGGTCACAACATTTATCAAGTGTGACATGATCGTGGCATTGTGCGAGCAAAGAGCCGAGTATCTAGTACCGGGATATTAATGATGGACGAACAGAGAACAACAGACAAAGGCCAACATTGGAATAAAATTATTATGCACACCGATCTAAACCAGGTAAAGAATGTCGATATATTCAATTCATATCAAAAATACGTGTCATTTATATGGCGTAAGAATTTTCTTACGAGACCATTATAAAAGCCTACAAATTTGCTAGTTTTTTGTCTAACTATGAAGAGCTTTTTGTATAAAAATATTGTTTATTTAGCTAATATCCGTATGGCCCGTAAATAAGCTGTTTTCGATGCAAAGTTTAAATGATTTCTATTTTTTGATTAACATATATAATTATTTGTATTTCACAAAATAAAATTAGGTTTAAAATAAATATTATACAGGGTTTTCCAATAAGAGGTGTTATTTTGAATAGCCCGCTATTTCGGTAGATGTTACTTTTGAAGCTGTCATTTTTTAACATTTGACAAGTAACTAAGTCATTAATAAAAATGGAAAGATACACGCTTCAACAACGCATTGAAATTATTAAAATTCACTTGAGTGAACCAAATGCAATTCATCTTGAGTGATGAGGCCCATTTCCAACTCGGTGGCTTCGTCAACAAGCAAAATTGTCGCATTTGGGGCTCTGAAAACCCAAGAGTTATTGTTTAAAAGCCTCTCTATCTTCAACTTGTGACTTTTTAGTGCGGTTTATGGTCCGGCGGAGTCATTGGACCTTACTTTTTCGAAAATGAGGCTGGAGCAACAGTTACGGTGAATGAATTGGGCTATCGAGAGATGATTAATGATTTTTTATGTCCGGAATTGGATGGTATTGATCCGGACAGCGTTTAAATTCAACAAGACGGCGCTACGTGCCACACAAGCAACGAAACCATTGAACTTTTACGATTAAATATCAAAATAACACCTCTTATTGGAAAATCCTGTATTTTTCTATACGCAGCGCGCCGGGCGAAGAAAATGAAACCTCTTTTGAACAAGTTTTAAATTTCATGCCACGATACTATATAATGTTCTACTGTGCTCTACTAAATAAATAACAGAAATGAATACATTTAAAACCAAAGACAACTAGAAACTAAATACAAAAGTATAAAACTACCACAGACCGCCTCAGGACAGGACAGGCAGCTCTAGAGATGAGAACTGTGAACGCTTTGAATTCATTCTTAAATTATGTTTGAACTTACACTATGTACAAAACTACAAACATTGCCATAGCAACTAATAAAAATACCTAATTATTGAAGACAATATTAGCGATTCTTAAACGAAAAATCAGAAAAAGATACGGTCGCATCGGACATCTACCCTGGACCCTCGCCTTGACGGTCGTATTCAATTTAGACAGTGTTTTGGATAAAATTATTTTATTTTTATTTTAATGTACGACATCTATTTACTAGATGCGTCCGTATCTTTTTCTGATTTTTCTGTTTCAAATTTTCGTTTAAGAATTGCTAATATTGTCTTCAATAATTAAATATTTCAATTAGAGGTTTAGGTTTTCTGAATAAATACGGTCAAAGAACTCTAAAATACCTCGTTCCAATAATTTACAACATGTTACCAAACTCAATAAAAAACTGTGAATTGACTCACAGAAGGAAATGTATGTTAAAAAATGGTTATGTGAAAGAATTTTTTGTACTAATGTAATTTTGTGTATATTTTATGTACTTGTCAAAATTGTATATGTATTTAAAAAGTAATTGTTAAAAGAACCCGTTGATAAACTGATATCAATCAGTTTAACGGAACTTAATAGTAAAAATACTGTATTTTTGAAAATTAATAAAAAAATTTAAAAAATAAAACCATTGATTATTAAACTTAGTCAATGGGTCAAATCCATTAAATTATTTAACACAAAAAAAAAACTATTTGTTCATACTGCAGTATACTAAATTTTTTTTTTTTTTAATTTATTTCTGTCACTAACGATATTAAAATAATTTTAGCTCTGCGGTGATTTACGTGATCAAGACGTGGTCGATTATTCCAAAAATCGATAAAAAATGCTCGAAGGTCAATGATATCGAAATTAAGAAATCAAATTTTTTAAATCTTTTTATGTTAGACTTTGTTGTATTGGGGTATACTGTGAGGCTGAAGGTAGTGGGGGGGAAGGATATGGGAAAGAGGAAGGGGGGTACCTGGCTATCCAGATCTACTCACCAAATACAGCTAAAGCCATTTCAAGCAACGCTTCAATATTGAATGGTGGTCTTACACCAGGGCGATACTAAGAACATTTTCCACTCTGGAGTGTGCCGCAATTATACTACATATATTATTTTAAATTAATGAATTGTTAAGTAACACGAATTCATCAAATAAAATTTCCTTGCGTCGTTCTTAAAAAGAAGCTTCGTTTTCCATTATTAAAAGTTAGTGATTAATTATAAACATTATTTGACTCCCAATGTTTCGATTATGTCCATCGCTAGTTAAACAGGTACTTAAATGACAAACAACAATGGTTTAATATTGATGAACTTTAGAAAACTTCTTATGTCGAACACAGTTCTTAATCAATATTATAAGTCTGTTTTATCAATCCAGCCACGGCTAACCGACGGATAATCATGATGTGATGATTACTAAACTTAATCTTGATAAAATTGTCGTAATGCTTCATTAAGCGAATTAACTTGTTCATTTAAAACCGTTCCACAACATCTTATTTATGTTGTGCCTACGGACCGTGAAATACTAAATAAATATTTTGGTGCAATCCCCCTAACTCAGTGATGCTATAATTAAAACGTGAATTATTTCATTAGCTAACCTATGATTATCTTATTTACTTAAGTGTTTATGAACTTTTCGTTATTACGTATGTAATTAAGGTCATCGTTGAAGTAAAATAATGTACCTTTTACGCAATGATGGGCATGAAGATTGCTGTGTATTTGACAAGAATAATCTCTCATAAATTTTAATATTTTTTCTTCAAAATGTCATGTAAGGTTTTTTTGTAATTACGCCAAGAAAACATGAACAGTTTGTAGATGAGTGGTCTTTGGCAACAGGTTCACAACCAGCTATCGCGGGTTCAATCAATACAATACTTTTTTATGTGAGTACCTATTGCATACCATGGAGCCAGTGATCATGGCATCCCCAATTTGGGTATGTTGCGAGGTTGAAGGTAATGGCGGGGGGGAGAAGTATATGGAGAAAGGAAAGTTTGGCAGTACCTGACTATTCAGATCTGATCACCAAACACGGCTAAAGCCATTTCAAGCAATGTTTCTATTCTGAATGATGCTCTTTCTTCAGGGCTTTTCTATATTTATGTACGCACTCTGTTATTTGAATCCGCGACTTCCGGATTCATAGTCAAGGATCGTAACCGCTCAACCACAGAAGCCGTAAAGATTTAATTAATTGGTGAAGATTGCCCCGATGATATTTAACCTTCTATAGGAGAATCTTCGAAGAATAAGGATAATAATAATATAGAGGCAGTTAGGATGATCTTCTGTTGAACTTAGAGAGTCAGAGTATTTGTAACTTTATGTTGAAAATATCATTTAAAAAATTAAGAATTCTGCATAAATTTTTTTAAAACAAACTTCTTTATACGAAAACGATTTGATTAGCTTTTTAAATTTTATATTTCTTTTATAATTTTTTAAAACTGTTGAAAATTTAACCCCACTGGGGTATCCCGTTCTAAGGTCACATTATACATGGTAATTTGAGTGAATTATAAATTTCTTATAATTTTATAAGCGTTTAGGTTCTATAAGCGAATCAAACATTCCCTTCTCCGTCAAATCCTCTGGAGCGGGCACAAAACCGTGGTTTAACCATCGCTGTGCTGAAGCTGTCAGACTCAAAAATACGGCTTTTAATGCACTCCGGAAGATTAGCTCCATGAATAACCTTTCGGAATACCGAAAACGGGCAAGGGATTGTAAGAGAGTTCTAAATAGAGCTAAGAGCGATCACGACCAGAGAATTGCGAAAAAGCTGGCTGACTGCCCCACTGGTAGCCGTGCTTTCTGGTCACTCGCTAGCTCGATCGGAAGAAATTTCTGCAGAACCACTTTCCCACCTCTGACCAAGCCTGATGGTCGGCTGGCTAACTCGGCCCGCGAGAAAGCTGAATTATTAGGCAAAATTTTCGCGGAAAAGTCAACTCTTCAAGATAACGGAGAGACTCCCCCTTCCATTCCGCACTGCGGTTTTCAAATGGAGGAACCGAAGATCCGGAACAGAGAGGTTCTCCGAGTCTTGAACGAGCTGAAAGTCGACAAAGCCAGTGGGCCGGACGGAATACCTGCCTTGGTCCTCAAGAGGTGTTCTGCAGAAATGACTCCAGTGCTCGCGAAATTATTTAGGCTCTCTCTCAAAGGTGGAAAGGTGCGAGATCTTTGGAAAAAGGCAATCGTCCACCCAATCCCAAAAAAGGGGGACCGTTCCGACCCTTCTAACTACCGCCCCATAGCCATCACTTCCATACTCTCGAAGGCATTAGAAAGGGTGGTTAACAACAAATTGCTCACATATCTCGAGAATAACAATATCCTAAGCGATCGGCAATATGGATTTCGTCGAAACCGATCGTGTGGCGATCTACTTGGATATGTAACGCATATTTGGGGGCGGTACATGGAACGTTTTGGTGAAACCCAAACCGTTGGGTTGGATATCTCCAAAGCCTTTGACAGAGTCTGGCACCGGGCGCTTATCGGGAAATTACCATCGTATGGGATCCACCCAACCCTGCATAGTTGGATTGCGGACTTTCTGAGGGGAAGAACAATTCAAACCGTGGTTGACGGCTCTTCTTCCTCACCGCACCAAATCAATGCGGGGGTGCCACAAGGATCTGTGCTGTCTCCGACGCTGTTTTTATTGCACATCAACGATCTCGTTGAATGTGCACCAATTCACTGCTACGCTGATGACAGCACCGTTCACGAGGGTTATCTTTTTGACAGGCCCCCTTCCACCTATGATGTCCGAACAGCTCGGGAAGTTTTGAAGCGAAAAATTGACCACCACCTAGAGATGGTTCGTGCCTGGGGTAAGGCCAACTTGGTCAGTTTCAACGTCTCAAAAACCCAAGCGTGTCTGATTTCGGCAAAGAGGGAGATCAATGACTGTCTGGTGCAATTTGATGGGAGCACTCTCCCCAATAAAGACTCCATTGAAATGCTTGGAGTTACTATATCAGACCAGCTCAAGTATCGGGGATCCATAGAAGCCCGAGTAAATCAGGCCTCCAAAAAGTTGGGCGTCTTGTACAGGGCTAGGAGATTCTTCAACAGTGACCAGCTGCTGACCCTGTACAAGTCTCAAGTCCGCCCAACTATTGAATTTGGGAGCCACCTTTGGGCTGGTGCCCCAAAATACTTGATAAACCTGCTTGAGTCTGTGCAAAGGAGAGCGATCCGTCTGATTGACAATCCATTGTTAACAGACCGATTGCCTTCTCTGATGCATAGACGCAATGTAGGCATGCTGTGTCTGTTCTACAGGTATTTCAATGGAGCCTGCTCCAAGGAGCTAGCAGCATTGATTCCTGATGCACCGGTGCACGTGCGCGAAACTCGACGGACACGAACTGAACACCCGTTCACGGTTGACGTTGGCTTCATGAGAACGGGCCGTTTTTACGACTCGTTTTTGTGTAAGTCGGCTCGTATGTGGAACGAGCTACCGGCATCTGTTTTTCCTCTCTCCTATAATCCGAGCCTCTTCAAGGCCCGCATTAACAAATCCCTTCCTACAGCCCCTACCTTACTCCGCCTCACAACGCCGCCCAACCGGGTGGTGACATAGTTCCCCTGTCTGTGCACTGCACAGGCAGGGACACTCTTGTGAGGTGTCACATAAAAAAAAAAAATAAAAAAAAAATAAAAAAAAAATATAACAAGAGCTAAATAATAGAAGAAAAACATAACATTATACAAGTAAAATATATAGTGGAAAAACATAACATTATACAAGTGAAATATATAGTGGAAAAACATAAAGAAGAAAAACACAACAGCGTTAATCTTCAAGTTCAATAGGGAAAACTAATTATTTTGTAGTTAGGTACTTGATAAATCCCAGTTTATTCACTGTTAGAGTTAGGAGTGAAATGAACAGTATAAATAAAGAAATGAAAACTTATTTTGCTTCCACTTTATTACAATGTTTAATGAAAAACACGTTCAAACTAATCCAAATCAAAATGCTTGCCTTTTAAGACCGTGTTTAACATATAAAAAAAAATCTCCCCAATGAAAATATTTTCAATTGTAATGAAAATAAATACTCTCTAAAATGCATTCAAGTCGAACTAATTCAAACTATATAAACATACAAAAAGTAAATAAACTATATAAAAAGTCATAATAGATTATGTAATGATATATTAAAGAGTCTCTCTCTATGTAATATCTACCTGTTAACTGTTTAAGTATACTATGTAATGGTGTAATTATCTTAGTACTCCAAGAAGGTTACATTCTATTCGATTTTTGTAAAAAATAAAAAAAATAATAATGTTTCAATACATAATTTATGTGTATAATGAGGAAATATATACTTTGTTCCTAATTGCACATTTATAAACCAACTACATTGTACATTGTTGATTTCCCTAAAATTAAATAAATAAATAATGTCAACCTAAAAAGTGATGGCCTTGTTCGATAAGTCTAAATAATATTCTGTTTATTTATATACATACCTACCTAATGGAACGTTTACTATTACAATCATTATTTTCTCGTTTTATCAATATATTGAAGATATGATAATAAGTGTTTCGAGTTATAAATTAAAGCTAATTATTAATGAATACATAAAGCAAGAACCAAAATAACACGACAGTCCCCTCCAACACCCTTCAAGAAAGTAGATAATGGTATGCAATTACCAGTATAAATCGTACCTCACTAATAATTCCCCCCCCGAATCCAAAACATAATGAACGAAGTAAGCTTTTTGCTGAATCATTCATAGTTCTGCACCAATAACACGATATCCCGTCAAGGGGTTACACTTTACAGAATAATTAAGCAATTAAAATAGTTAACAAGTTATTAAAGCCGAGTCCTGAATTCTGAGTAGAATGTCCCGATAGTCATATAGTGCCGCATCAGTGTCAAACAGGCAACTGCTGAACTACTGAAACACGCAACCATTACCATCGGCACTAAAGCTTTTATTCTGTCCAGTGCCGGATTACCGTGAGGCAGGAATTGTCCGTGGGCCCGCAACTTTTAGGGGCAACAAGGTATGCTTTTTAGTACTAACTCCACACATTGCCTCGGTGCTTATATTATCATATTTGGGAATCGTGTTTTAACGAAAGAAAGGAATTAACCTGGGTCTCAAGAAATACCGGCAAATCATTCCGAGCTTTTGAACACGAGAACGAGTCACAGAAGTAACCCGTTCTGCGTGACAAATAATGTCTACTATATATTTGGCATGTTTCTCGACTGTGCAGTGCACCGGTGCCGAAGGGGTCGACGACGCTAATCCCTCGGAGCATCTTCCATTGAAATACCGGTAGAAAAATAACAGTATTCCCACCTGACGTCTGTGTTAAAAAGACAACAAGGGGTTTTTTTCTCAACTTATAAATCGGTTGAACGGAGAAAGAAGGATAATATGTGACGCCGAAGTAAATACTAGGAGCAGTCGTGGAGGCGCTCGAATGAATTGAACGACCGAGTGAATTAATATCGAGTGTCAGATTAATAGAAAAGTATACATATGATGATATGTCAATGTTAATGAAGGTGTGCCAGGACAGAGTTGTGCGGCTGACTATTATTATTCTCTCCGCATACTCGTCCGGGAAACGGCGTGGTTGTCAGATAGTTATGTTGTGTGATCAGAAGTGGGATGGTTTGGGGTGTGGGCTTTGAATTTTTGCCCCCCAGGTTTTAGACTAGAACTCTAGAGCCTAGTGACCTCCTAACTACTCTAGAGGACTTGATCCGGAACTGGTTCTGCCAGATGGGATAATAACTAATAACCAGCATTTCATTCGCAGCGTCGCTTAACGTATTTATTAATGAGCACGAGGAGTTATAATTGCTGGATTGGAATCCGTTCCAGGAAGGAATGAAGATCTACATAAATACTTAGTATTATAAATATACATTATTTACTACCGATACCTCAACTGCGGAGAGATGTTGAAGTGGCAAAATAAATTTATGATGGTATGTGAATTACATCATGACTTATGCAGGTACGCTAAAAGGTTGAACTCGATCAATTTACTGAGAATACTTTTTACAAAAGTCAAAGGCCCACTTTCTTAAATACTAAAAGTAATACTAAATGTTTTTTTTGGTGCAATTATTTTTGTATGTACATATTGTTGGTTATCTTACGAGATCATTTGATGAAAATAGTACAACAGTTAATTCCTCGATGCTTCGGTGTCTTCACTGTCTTTACAAGTCTGATATTATGCACATTGTTCGAATACAACACTTTATCAAGTATCATTGGATCTGTACTTTACATTGACGTATTGTATTGTGTCGCTATTTGGTTTATGTTTGTAATTTTGTACATTTGTCGTCTATTTGTTCGTTCTGAAGCAATGCTAGTCTGACCTTGGCCACCCTTCACCCCGACATTAAGACTTCCTTTCCGAAGGGGGGTAAGAAGTACACTTACCCCAAACAAGAGTAATTTTTACATCAAATACTGTATAATTTAGATAATCCTAGAATCTCTTGGTACATAATTGATAATATTAAATAATAACTATCAGAATCCGAAATTGATTTCCTTTCCCCTTGGATACCGAGTCTCTACTCAAAAAATCCTCTCAACAAACAAGCCGCGAGTGCGGTCGTAATGGGTGTATTAAAACGGTAGTTAGTATCAAATTTGAGTGATTTTGGACAGGGAAAAAATATATATGGGGGACCGCTTCGCGTCGTACGTGATTGTTTTATCTTCAGGTAGGTACGCAAAGGTTAATAAGGGTTAGAATAATCGAAATATCTCTTGACAGTATTGGTACTCATTCTATAGAATGGTAATGATGAAAAGAACAGTAAGTACAAGTACATTAAAAGCTTCAGTAGCAGGATATACTGCCTTTACAACATAAATATGTGGGTACATCAGATTGTTTGGTGAATCAATATCTTCTCCATCAAAGTGTTATGCATTGTGGGGTTTGTTATAAAAGCAGCCTTCTGTATATTCTCGTTGTCTGCTGAACTCCTGGCCGAGGATGTGTTATAAAATAATTAGATGAATACTCGATACAACATAACACCACTTTCAGACTTATGTAGTTTCCTTTGTTGATGAGACAGACATTATATTATGCCCGCATAGGTGCAGTCTGGTAATTATTATGTTACACGTATAAAAGTTTCCTCGATTTCTCAAAGTAAAAGAAGGAAGACAATACATCTATGGGAATATTTAAATAATGAAGTGAATGTGAGAAGACTAATCTATGTTGAAAGTATTCAACAACAACTTTTTTTAAGTGTTCCTTATTGTGGCGATTGTTCGTCTGGGATAATGGCGATCAATATCAAGTAAAATATATGATATTTAGAGAAATATTAATAAGAACTCTGTTGGGTATAGAATTGTTATATCTTGTCTTGTTTATTAGAAGTTACATGCTCAGAAGGTAGGTTAATAAAGAGGAGGAACACAAAAGTCATTTGGTTTTATACGTATGTTCTATAC
Source organism: Hesperophylax consimilis (assembly GCF_061612785.1). NCBI lineage: Eukaryota > Metazoa > Arthropoda > Insecta > Trichoptera > Limnephilidae > Hesperophylax > Hesperophylax consimilis. The sequence continues at coordinate 37,445,528 of NC_142848.1, forward strand.
ACTACCATGTATCATTCATACTTACCCATAACCTAGCCTACATTCCTTTACACTTACATCATTTGTTTGACAAACATTACAGCAACACCCGTTGAAGATTACTTAAAATTTGTATTTTTCGTAATTTTTTTGTAAGTGTTGTTTTTTTCGATGCAGGGGGATAGTTCCGGAAACCTTTCAACTCTTGTTCAATTCTGAGGTCTCCATGGATGGCATGAACCTAACGGGGCACCCGATATTCGAGATATAATAAAGGTAACGATCATATTTACCCACAGTATCTTAAAAACGAAACAACCACGTTGTTGCTAACCGGAAGAACTTCAAAGAATGGATTATTCATGTTCTGTAGCCTCCGAAAAACACCAAACACCGCAAAGGAGACGTCGATAAACAAATAACAAATTTAAAACCTTCAAAGGGAAATGTACAAAGTCTCGCCGTTCTGCAATGTAACAACAAATAAATAAAAAAGAAAGTACCCCTATAGTAGAATACGAGTATTGCATCTCCCATTCTATTGTTTGTGTTCCTTTATAAATCTCTGAAGGCTTTTGTTGCCAGGAATTTATATGTCTATATAACTGAATGATGCTATTTCCTTATGGCTATTGAAAAGGTAGGAACATGGTTCTCCCGGTCTATACGCGTCTTGTTGTGTCTGGTATTATTTGTACATGCTTCATCTCCCGATAGTTCACGTGTAACTTCGCTGTTTGGTTAGTTTCATCGCCCCCTGAGCAATTAATTCGATTTAAATTATGGGTACCGCGAGTAGTATAGTATTATAATGTTCATATGAAATGAATTTCTTACTGTTTTAAAAAATGATTAAAAGTGAGTTTGTGGATATTATTTGTAAGAATCGTTTATATTATTATCTACTAGAAAAATACAACTGACTCTGAGTACTGGGTTCAAAACAATTGGCGTAAAATACAACTGACTCTGAGTCCTGAGTGCAGGAGAATTGACGTAAAATACAACTGACTCTGAGTCCTGGGTTCAAAACAATTGGCATAAAATACAACTGACTCTGAGTCCTGAGTGCAGGAGAATTGACGTAAAATACAACTGACTCTGAGTCCTGGGTTCAAAACAATTGTCTTAAAATACAACTACCTCTGAGTCCTGTGTGCAAGACAATTGACGTAAAAATAAGAGACCACTGATTTCCACAATAAGTACCTTCAAATATAATATCATATACCAAATCGTAAATATTGGAAACCGATTTGTCTGTTCGTAGAACTTAAAACTAACGACCTATAACTAGCAAATTACAACTATCAACCATCAACCAACAACAGAAACTAATATATTATATAAATAATCTGATATGTTTTTAACTGTTAATTCTTGCTCCTTATTAAGAATAATATATTATTCACACATTACCTGCTCGTTTTATCATCTGGTTCCTCCCTCAATCAGCACAATTTTATAAGGAGTATTTTTCCTCATTGAAAAATTGAGTAGGTAGATTGATATGCAGCAATATAGCATATTCTAATAGCTAAATGAATATTCCAAAGTTCCAGAGCCCACAGTGAAAATAGCCAGATGCTTCAAGATAAGATTATGTATATGTACCGACCAGAAATACAAGGTAAAATAGACACCTTCACACACCTATAAATTTCGCATAATTTTGGTAATTCCGTTTTAATAATGAAATGAACCCTTCATTCTCTATTTTAATTTTATTTATATATATATATCATAATATTTAATTTTATAATTTATTAAATAATTTACACTGGTGGCGTATTCATTTTTATAACAGTATTTTATTTTATTTTTTAAGAAGAATTTTTTGTGTAATTTCACATAGGTATTATATGTTTAATTCGCGTGTTATGCTTTGTAACTTATTTTATAAATAAATAACATGTTCTTGCTCTACCATTGTTACTACAAGAAAAAGTTAACTCAGATGTATATTAATTTCGTCCTCTAGGACGTAAATAAATAAAGAAACTAAGAAATTAGAAACATTAAAGCTGTGCAACTTTCAATACGCCAGAGCTTTCCTTCAGAAAGTTTGCTGCTTAATGCACACAGAGATTAGAGACAGAGATTAGCAGTTAGTGCTAAGGAAGGGTATATAATATTATGATGTGTTATGAACAGGACAAAACAACAACAAAAAGTTTAAAATACATCACTATCAACCTACGCAAGTAGGTTCACTGTTGCTTCAGAGAACCTCCCTAACTGTAGGGCCAAGAGAAACATAGAGATTGTTAAAAATGATAACCATTCTAATTCTAATACTCAATCTCAATTTCTCTCCCAACAACTCCAAAACCTAGATAAAATCGTAAATTGTATAAGTTTTTTGTCGAAATGGATTACAGTTCCTCGGCAGCTAATAAATTAGCATTAAAGTTCAGTTAGAGGCCAAGGTGTTGAGGGATGAGCCAACAGGTACAATCAGCGACCTGTAATTATCCGTTTTTGATTAATAAGGTCTGTTAACTTATTAAAGCGAGCGATGAGATTTGATGAGCGGCTCCAAGGGTGTATTTTAAAAATCATCAAAATGTTGATTGAACAAGATAAACGTGTTTGTAATAAGTACAGTTATTTGTGATTGTCACAAACTAATCATTTATATAAGTAGTCTGCATTCCAGTTGACCGGGAATTTTGAACGATTACAAAATTATACATGGTGTCCAGTAACTAGAAACACGAGCGGGAAACTGGTGAATCTACGTCACATAACGTGGAGTCGAATTTGTGGTATGACTACGCGCCATACGGTCTCCGCGGTCGACGGGTAAGGCTATCGATTTTATTTGATCAATTTGTGTTATTTCACAATTTATTCATTTCAAATAAGCTCGAAGCTTAAGAATTTTAAGGTCAATTTTTTTTTAAAGTCCTCCGCTTCGGGGACTTTTGCTGCAATCTTAATTTTAATCTGCTGTTTGTTGTATTTTGAAACGCGTCGAACCAGACCCGACCCCAAAATTTCAAAAAAATATAATAATGGACACATAAAAAAAAAGTTTTTTAGGTTCCCTGCGGGATGTAGATTCACCGGTTTCCTGCTTGTAGCACTAGTTTCCGATCACCGTTTATAGATCTTGATGAAGTTGTTTTATAATGGATTCGCTAGATACTTTCTTATTGATTCACTAATACGCTATTATCACGTGGTTGCTTGGAGACCAGTGGCTTGGGCCGTCGCCGTACGTTGGGCAATTTGGCAGTAGGGTGGATCGCCTTCAAATCCCACATCGGCCACGGTCTTTCTTTTTAATTTCCAAAAATGAGCTACATTTCGTCACATAATTATTTGTACTACACATTGTGTTGAAAGTTGCCGTCCTCAAAATAAGGAAAAATATATTACTTGTATTATATAGGTGCTTTCATTATTTATTCAAAGTTATGACTTACTTATTGAATATTGTAAATATCATTGATAAGATAATTTTTAATAAATTTAAATAAAACATCAAGCAGAAAAAGACATAGAAAATACAAAGGTAAATCGTTGCAATCGTGCTGAAAAGAAATATGGGAATTAATGGAGGATAACATTAGTACGTAACTCTTAAAAAATAAAATATGAGATCGATAAAAATGACGGAAAATATTTAGAACACAATAGTTCTATTGGGAGATTATTGATTGTCCCGTTGAGATAGAGGATCTGAATTACATTCGTAGTTGTGACTTTTATCTTATGTCTTTTTTTATATTTCGTGTCTGGTTGAGATTTTATAATATTATCTTCTTTAATTATGAGTGATTACCATTTTTTTTTATTATAGGTTGAAGGAGTTTTTCTCTTTAGCCATACAAAAAAACATCAAGTGGAGGACATATAGGTATTATAAGTGCCGAGTATTTTAAATTACATAATAGATTATATATTTAGTTTCTTAACATATGCTCGTAGATAAGTGATTAGATTCAGGTGTGCTTACACAAATATCAGGTTATTTTGTGATTTTACCTGTGAAATAAAATAATTTGCTTATGAAAACAAAAATAGTTTTAGTTTGGTCTGAAGTAAGTTTTATGAGAACATTTGTGAGGTACATATTGTTGAGTGTTATATCGTCCTATTTACAATATTTAACTTCATTTCTCACCTTCCATCTATTTTAAATTAATTTTGCTTCATTTCCGTCTTTGGACCCTGTCACTTTATATTTCACGTCTGTGTTTCATTTTATCATAATCTAGATCAAAAACATTGTTATCAATTCATTGCTAAAAATTATCGCATTCTATATCTAAAGGCCCTACAATTGACACCATCTTTCCCTTATTGTGAGTTCATCTGAACTTGTTATAAGCAATATCAATGTAAAGTAATATAACACATGTGTTTTATTGGAGTTATATTCATTGACCTACAAACTCCTGTGCGAAAACCCCCTTGTTTTGGAAGACGAAAGAAGTTAACTAAGGGCTCGACTTACGACCGATTCCAAACCTCCAGAGAACAGACAAGGGACCATTTGAAAAAATATCGAGGAAGTTTACAACATGTCAGGTTGTTGTAATATCAACGAATATGTTGATAAATAAATATTATTATACAGATTAGTACCTTGAATATGTGGTACGTACAGGTGTACCTTGAAAAATAAATTCTTTAACCTGTTTAACCCAACGAAAATATCCATCGACAATATCGGTATCCAAAAGATTGGTAATAAATACGATTAACATTATATGTTTATCAGAACATCTCATCCCTTGTAAATCACTCCTAAAGTACCCGATAACATCATCTGGTGAGGCACCATCAAATGGTAATTAGGTGTTATATTATTATTAATGGATTCATTATTCCACTGCCCCGGGCTAACCCTTTGATCTTCCCTTAAACCCATCCAATAATATACATTATCCATTAAACGAGATTAAAATTACGTAAAGTGCTTTATTTTTTATCGAGACTTGGTCCTAGATGTTATCTAAACCAATTGTACATCTAGCTGTGATGTTTCATGTTTTTTAAGGTTTTTATCAAAACGATACGTTATTCTTCTATGTACCATGCGCTTTTTTATTTTATAGAATTAAGGCAGGTTTCGTAATGCACGATCAATGATGATTTACAGCATAAAATTAAAGAAAATAATCATAGCTTAGATAAGCGTAATATACTTCATCATTTAAACGGTGTCCGGAAACTAGTGGTACAATCGGGAAACTGAGGAACCCAAAATACTATTGAATATTTCGATACATATTTGATCGGTCGGTGGCTGAGTTGGCATCTCATCTGGGTCCCAGGCGTAGTGTGTTAAATTCCTCGGCTCGCTAAGTCATCCACCACGGCACAAGCAACATTTTCCGCTTACTTTGATGGTAGTAGGAGATTTTCAAATGTTATCGGGTTATTTGTAACCTGGGATTATTTATCTTCCTCTAGAAAAAAAAAATAATCTCACTCTTCAATTTTTTCTGAAATTATTGAATCCGGATCTTTGCTTCCACGCATTTTAAGAAACAATACGCAGCTGATCGTAACACCGCGTCCGTGGCGATAATTTTTTTCAAATTTGACTTAATAAATTCCAACTTCGGACTCCATCTACTCGAAAATTGAAGCTTTAATCAAAACTAGCAATGCTTAAAAATTGACTTCAAATTTAATGTAGATTTCTTTACAAGTTTCCCGCTTATACCACTAATTTCCAGACACCATGTATATGAACAAACTCCCAAGCTCCGAGCAAGTTTTACTCTTTCGTAGCGAATTCAAAGACATTTTTTTTAGAAATGGAAAAAAATAAACTGTTTTGTACAGCTACTGCACAACATCTCTCTGTCTGGAACAGTTGGTTCGTGGCATTCCCGAATTGCTGACGGAATTTTGCGTTGCAAACAGTGGCGAAGGGAAGGAGTTAGGGAAGAATAACTATAATTAATTTTCTAAAATTATCCAATCAGTTTAAATAGTTTTTCTAATCCCATCGCGAGTAAGTCCCATCACGTCCCTTCTATCTCAGAAATTTACACGTGCCGTCAAAATCAAGATCATCGAAAAATTCTCCGCTGACAAAGACTGCTTTGAGTGCCAATCTCCGCTGACAAAGACTGCTTTGAGTGCCAATTCTCCGCTGACAATGACTGCTTTGAGTGCCAATTCTCCGCTGACAATGACTGCTTTGAGTGCCAAATCTCCGCTGACAAGAACTGCTTTGAGTGCCGATTAGTCGCATTTTAATTTTCCGCTGTCGATGTCTATTTTATGATTAGTTGGCTTTTAATTCTCCACTGACAATGTCTGCTTTGAGTGCCAATTCTCCGCTGACAATGACTGCTTTGAGTGCCAATTCTCCGCTGACAATGACTGCTTTGAGTGCCAAATCTCCGCTGACAAGAACTGCTTTGAGTGCCGATTAGTCGCATTTTAATTTTCCGCTGTCGATGTCTATTTTATGATTAGTTGGCTTTTAATTCTCCACTGACAATGTCTGCTTTGAGTGCCAATTAGTCGCATTTTAATGCTCCGCTGACGATGTCTATTTTGAGTGCCAATTCTCTGCTGACAAAGACTGCTTTGAGTGCCGATTAGTCGACTTTTAATAATAATTTATAGAGCGTGTTCAAAAGGTGAAAAAATAAATTCAGTAGTTAGTTATTTAATATTAATCAATTATTATTTCTAATCGAAACTATAGTAATACGTGGAGTAATAGCTAATAATGTTAGTATTACAAATCTACTCTGAAGAAGTCACGCGTTTGTCTGAAAATTTGTGTAGTTGGCTTTACACTAAAATAAAGTGGCGTTGGTACCTATGCAAAATATATAGACAGCCTCTGTGGTAGAGGGGTAAGGCTCTCGACTAACAAGATGGAGGTCACAGGTTTAAATCCCAGCGTGCGCAAATATTTTAATTTTAATTATTTGTGTTATTTCTCAATATAATCATTTAAACTAATATACAGTATATTTGCGGCACGTTCCAGAGTGGCCGATACTCTCAGTATCGCTTTGGTGTAAGTCCCCTATCCCTGGCTGGACACTGTCCCGGGCAGTGTGTGGGGTTACGACCATTCTGACTAAATATGCTTCCAGCACAGTGCGCGTTGGGAAAGGGTTAAAGACACTGTGACCTGTCTAATTCAGAAGTCAAAATATGGATTCAGATTTTTTTTACGTCAAGGATACTTGATTAAAAATTCCTGAGCAATTTCATAGGCACTTCTAGCATTACGCCCCAGATATTATATTATTCCGTTCGCTATAAAGTAGTAGAGTTCATTGGCCCGTGTATTGGTGATACGTAAAATTAAAATAAAGAATGGATGGAGATGTCTCTTCTCAATTTGCCCCGTGAAATCGATTACCACTGGGTGGTCCATCGTGGTGGATTGTGCTACTTGAACGTGCTACAAATACCTTTCAACTTTCAATTAAATGAAATTGTATAATATTCAATACGGTGAATGACATTTGACAATATTACTTGATGATCAATGTTCACATTCAATGGCATCGGAATTATTGGGACATTGTTGTTCGGGTTGATATCGTGGGTGTCTTTTGCTTATCGAGATTCAAGTAACGTACGTTATTTGGAATTTTTTAACTTCGTTGGCTTTTCTTTAATAATCTTTCTTAGAATCAAGATTATAGTACAACACAATACATTCTTGTTGTGTTGTAATAATATTATTTTGTCATAATGGACGCTGTACTTCATGCCTTCGTTCTTTGACTGGTATACATAAGCGCAGTTCCGCAGAGTTGTTCGGGGATGCAGCCTGTAGGGTAAAGATTGTTCTGATAATACAATAATTATATTTTTATTACGCTCTTTTGTAAAAAAAGGACCCAAAGGGCGCTAACCTCCATACAAAATCTTATATTATCCACATTATCGTGGAATTTGTCAAAATATCAGAATACTTGTACATAGAAACTACTTCTAACATTACAAAAGCAATAAATCTATTTTTTAGGGAAAAAATGAATCTGTTCCAATTATTATTAATTCCAGGTAAAAACCGGATTGCAGATTATGAATAATTTTACAGGTTTCCTGATAAACTTTTTAGTAAATTATGAATATATTATCGTGATGTCGAAATATGTGTTCATGAAAATTCTTTGTATCATCATGAAGGAAAATCGATAAAACATCCTTGAAATAATGTTTTGTTAATAAGGCCTGTTCATTTATCGTGTGGGCTAAAATCGATTTATCTCCGTGTATTAACGCCCAGATAGGCTTGAACCTGATTTTTACAGTTTTACGATTTTGATACGGATAACTATATAAATAAATATATATAAACAATATGTTTTAAATAACTAAACAGTACCTACTAATTATACATATATATATAAGGGCATATAATATGTGTATATGTGAAAGATAAAAGAGAAACAAGATTTGACATAAATAAAAAAAAAAACAATATACAATAGCAGCCCGTATGCAATACTCTAATTTTATAAAATATTACAGTATTTGTCTCAAATACGGGTAAACTTTCGTTATTAAATTTGCATGAGTTACATATATTATTATTTATGACTCTCCTGATTTTATGATTATTTTTTCAAATGCAGGGAGAGATTCATTTGTCTTCAGCTGACGATTCAATGGATGTTTAGGTAAAGGTAGGTAAATGATATTGCAGCATTTCGAAACCATTCTCAATCTGATAGTATTAATACTTCAGCGTCTGGACGGTGTAGGCCCTCTGATTGGTCAAATTTAAATTGTCTGTTTCGGTTAAATTCCGCCAACTTGAAAATGACACGATTTCATACTAAAATAGGATCGCCTCATAATAATACGAGATTTCTTCAAAAGCATCGTTTCTCCTCATATAATTTTTGGATAATATCAAAGAAAATATATTTTAGAAAGTTCATAATCCATTGGATTAATTACATTACAGTGAAAATTATCCACAGTTACGTAATTATGTTTGACGTTTATAAAAAAATCACGCGATCCTTCAATGGCCGATACGCACGGCTTTAGATTAGATCGCCGACAGAGCGCACCTCTGGCGGTCTAAAAACGAACCAAATGAATGGCGCGAATATTTAAATATGCAGCTCACAATATTTGAGTACTTACGATTAACAAGCAGATTTCTTCTGGAAGTTTATCACTTTGTAATGGCATTTTTCATTATTATTTATTTTTTTTTTGTTTATTAATTATATCTGATTTTATATTGACATTTTTTTTTTTTTTTTTTTTTTTTTTTTTTTTTTTTTTTTTTTTTTTTTTTTTTTTTTTTTTTGCTATTTGTTAGCAAGGAAAGAAGGAGTTAGCGCAACACGGCATAACACCCCAAAAACAAATAGCAAAAATACTTTTGGCCGTGAAAATCTTAAATCATTTATATTGACATGTTTTCTAATTTCAAAATTATTTATTTGCGATGCTTTATATCCTGAGTGAAGTATTTTAAGACCTGAATTTTTTATCGAAAGTGTGATCATTATTCAAAAGATGATTTGCAAATTCAGATTCACTATTTCCATTTAGAGCCGTGCGATATTCTTTAGTTCTGACTTCAAAATTTCTATTGGTTCTACCTTTGTAAAAGAAATTACAATCATCCCAGTTGAGTTTTTAAACTCCTGATTTTTTTGTTCAACTGTCATTCTTATTAAGAATATATTTCTTCATTGTTATTAGTGTAAAACGCCAGTTGAATAGTATCAGGATTGTTTTTATATATAATTTTAGAAGTATCGTTATCCACAAACAGAATTCTACGCCATTGTTTATTTCTATCTTTAGAAAGACCGTTTGAAGAAAATATGTTTAATTTTTTTATTTAGTATTTCAACTATCAATTTATTAGAATAACCGTTATTAAATGCTATTTGTCTTATGGATATATTGTTTTAAGGTTGTATGCTATTTGTTTTTTTCAGGTCTTAAAATACTTCACTATAAATAATATATAAATTTTGGAAACGAGGAAACATGTTAATATAAAAGCAGATATAATTAACAAGATTTTTTTTATAAACTCTCTTTTAAATATTTTCCCACTCAACTGGTCTTTCCCGTCTAACGATATTGTAATTCCTAATTATTATAAACCCAGCCTACTCTTACCCCTCCCCCCTCCCTCCTTCCACTTCTTCTTTCCCAATTGCAATCTATATTTAATTTTTGACTTCGGTGTATACACAATAAAATGTAAACATTATATTTATTTATTTATTGGACAATTTGCATAGCGCCGCTTTTGTGAGATATCACCTCAGGGGCGCTATATTGTAATAATCTACCTTTATATATAGATTTTTACTCTCCTGATGATGTTGTATATATAATCTAACTTTAAACTTTATTAGATACAGTAACAGTTGTAGGTAAAGAATTACCACCAGTTGGAGTAAAATTAACACCTTTTAATTAAACCGACTTCTAATCTCATCGCACAATTACCCTCCTTTTATTCATAAACACGGGTACAATTAATCAATATGTAATAATCTATTATTTAAGTCAACTTTGTTATAACTATCTTTAATTGTGACAAACTAAACGATATTGATTCAACTTATAGACATTGACGGTTGTAACACATATTTAAGCACTGCAAGTCTCCTATGAGCTAATTATATTAGGTACCTAAGATAACAGTTAATATCAGTTGTAGACATGTAGTCAATAATAGTGTTTCATTTGAAATAATCCATCACAAATACGTAAAATTTAATTTATTCAAACAACTGTCATTCTTATTATGCGTAAATTTAGCATGTTATTATTAATTAACTCCTTTCTGTTCCGTGTTTTAACAATATATATACTCACCCTCTCTCTGTGAACGTCCTAATATCTATCTATTAAATGTAACTGTTGTTAATATCACTTAAAATGGGCGAAGCCCAACGAAGAGCCGCCCGCAGGGCCTAGCAGAAAAAAACCCGCGGAGCGGGTTTTTAACTGCTAGTCCATATAATAATATGAGTGGGTGAGAAAATCTCTCGGCCAACTATATAATTATTTATCACTTGTCATTTGTGGAGATTTAACACGACGTTTAGTAGCGTTTCGAAATACGCTACAGTCTTCTTTCACCATCTCCAGGCTTATATTTTAAATCCCCGTTACCATCAAACTTCACTTAGATTACTTACCAATTATTTCGTAATTGTTCAGAGCCCTTTGCCTTATAAATAATTACGAAATAAACTTAAAGGCGAGAGTACCCACTACTCACTATCTAACTACTAACTTCTCACTGCTTTGAACCATTGCCTACCCGAAGCAGTGTTATTGTAAACAGAAGGCATAATATTATTAACTTTGTATGTCCAGTGATTGAGAAGACTCTGGAGTGGCCTTGGTGATATCAAAAAGGGTCAAATTCGTTCGGTCTAGTAAATTATTTGTAAACGAGAAACAGTTTCTTCTAGCCGCAGTGAACCTTAAGGCCAAATAACCAGTTTGCGGAAATTCAATTTTCGTCAAAAGATGGTTCTAGCGTTGTAACAATCGAGAGATGTATCGTATTCGTTTCACTTTTTATCCGTATATTTTATTTTTGAAAAAATAACATATTTCCCAGTAAACTCTCGCTTGAAAACTTAGTTAATTAAACTCACGCTCCAAGCTCTCCCACATTTCTCCCAGGTGGGCAAATTCCCCGCTGCTGAGTGAAATTTAACGCGACAAATCGCTCGCTAATAACATTACCACCATCGCCATCACGGTGGGCCTTTATTAGGCCATCAGCGAGCAGCGATCAGCGATCAGCACTCGCTTTGTTGGCGGGCAAACATTATCGCAACTGGCGCCAAGACTGCTGTCGGTTTGTCGCCGCTGTCAACGGACCTGTCAGATTTGACAGCCGCTGTCAGATGGCGAAATCAGCTGATTTAGCGCGCGAGGGAATGTAACTCAAATTTAACAATTCGTTCGGGGAAGGGTTTATTACATTATTGAGATGTTTTTAATGAATGCAAATTGCAGTTTGACAGATACAATGAAATATGTGCTTTATTTGATAAATCGAGATGATTCTGTTACATTGGAAACGCGTCAGTAGTAATAATTAGATTGTTGAGATTCACGCTGAATTAATTTTATCTACTTTACCTAAGAAATTATTTTACTACACACTGTTATATCGTCTAGCAAACTGTTAGATGCTGCAGACTACAGTATACACTATCTCACATCAAAATCAGGAAATAAATTGCTAGGTTCTCACAAATAATATTTATTTTCACTAAAACGCCAGAAGCAGAAGCATTTTTAAAGCTCACCTTTTTCAACAGTAGTATTTATTCTTAAATTTTCGATGATTTATTTATTTATTCAACAGTTTAACACGGTTCCACCACTTTTCACAGTCATCCGTCTTTTGTAGTATTCAATTTGTGGTTGGTAATTACAGGGGGATCCACTTTATAATATCTGGTATTAATAATAATGATGAATATTGTTCGGGTGGTTTAATTAACTATTCCTAGATATCAACAAGAAAAAGTGCATACCTTCCATCGACATAAAATGACATAGAATGTGTGTCTAATCTGGAATGGAACTGCGAATGATTCGATTTGAACTGATTTTTATTATTTTGTGGATACAACTGATTATATTATTATTTTTTAGGTAGTTCTTAGTCGATGTATGATGACACAGTTAAATATGACCGAAGGAAATAGGGTCGGATTAGCTCAGTGGAAGAGCAGAGCCCCGGCAAGGTCCTGGGAACTTTTGCGACCGTATCTTTTTCTGATGTTTCCGTTTCAATTTTTCGTTTGATATTTGTTAATGTTGTCTTCAATTATTAGATGGTTATATTATATCGCAGAACGCTCCAGGTTACCTTCAAGTTTAAATGTTTACCGGTAATTTGAAGGGTAATTTTTTAATGATAAATTCATGTTTATGAGAAAAGGTTTGTATGCACAGCACTAAGGATAACAAATTATTATAAGCAATAATTATTTACAAGAAATACCTGTACAAATTGAATTAATCTCCCGAGAATGAAAAACTGCGCTGACGGGAATAGACTAACTGACTAACCACGAAGTTACGTCTGCTTGTACAAACCCGCTAAATAATTTAATATGTACTAGTATTGTTCATTCAACAATTATCGCTAATGCTATTAAGTTATAATTAGTACATGAAAAATCTACGTTAGTACTATAAAAATATATGTTAGTATGCATAATACGTCATTCCTAGTCGCCACTAAAGGCGAAGAATGAAATGCAGAATATGTGGTTGTGTACCTATACCACCTATCGCCTAGCAGCCCAGTGACAAACTCCAGAACTTAAATATTCGGATCCATGCACTCCCAGGAAAATTTTACTACCTGGAATAATTTCGCCAAAATGCTTGTAGCGAAAATTGTAGAAAAATAAAGTGGCGACCGTATATTCGTCGCCAAATGTCGGTGGTCGCCACATTTGCCCTACGATGGTCGTCAAATAGGCGGTGTGATATATTCAAAATAGAAGTATTATAGTAAATTAACTTGTTTTTTAATGGTTTGATTTTATAGCGATGGTCATAACGTATCTATCATTATTTTTATACCTGTCTATATTACAAATATTTACCTACCCAAACAAGTTAATTCTTAAGTGCGCGCTTTGTAATAGGTTATAGTAAACAATAGATTATTGTTTTTCTATGAATAGGTGATAATAAAAACGCTGGTTAAGCTAGGGAAAACCATGAAATTAGCAAATAAACTTTTAGTAAAATTTGTTCTTTCTAAGAACATAAAAATCTTCATTAATTTTAACAGTGAATGTGCCATTTTCAAATATTTATTGATGACAATAAAATGGATTTACCTCGTCATCAATGCTTAATGCTTATCAACTGTTGCATGGGTTGGAAGACTTTTATACTTGTATAATTCTCTTCTCGAAATGCAGGATTTATAAATCAGGGTATCTAACACGGTCAATCGATAAAACCCTATTTAAATACGATATTGACTAAATCCTTCATCTATGGTCAGTAAGCGATATTTGCGAGCACGGTCAGCATACGATTCCGTTGGTCGGTAAAATTAAGTAAATTAATATGCAAAATCATTTAATGGGAATAAATAAATAAACCTATTTACGTCATTTTATTTACCCCTCCCCTTTTTATTTGGTATAAACTTCAATATTTTCGGAAAAAACCGATTAGCTTAGAAAATCAACTGTAATAGGCACCTTCCTTATTTCTGGTTATGAATTGGCTTAAAAAGTGATCCCTGAATTACTATATTTTGGAATGATATTGTTCCAGTTTCTAGAAAATATCTTTTAAGGACATTTGGATGGATAATTTTTATTTTTATTATTTATTAGGCTTTGGATCAATAATTGTTTTTTTGTTTATCTCTTATTATTGTTTCAGTTAATTTTATATCCTTTTTTGTTTTTTTTTTTAAATCGAGAATCAAGTCAATTATGCCCCCTGCTCTTTTAAAATTGTGAATTATTATGAATAGTGCATAATTTAGTTTTTAACCTCGCAAAGGAATTTTTCCGATCGTATGAAAAAAAGATGCTTGCGGAATATGGCACCAAGAAAATAAGGAAAATAAACATTTTGTCACCAGAAAACAGCACAATTTGCTCCGATGCTTGAACTCTTGTGTTGAGTGCATACGTACCTAATTATGAATCACGTAAAACGATTAAAGTGTTTAATTTATCCTTTACTTATTTGCCACATTATTTATCATTTTGCGAATAACGTAAATTTAATCGAACTACCATTTACAAGAACATATTACCGTCTTCACTGGTCACCGTTTATCCAAGATTAAACAAATAATTGCCATAATGACAGGGTATCATAAAGGTCCTAAATAATGTAACGCCGTACCTGTGCTGTGCACCTCGTTGCCCACTCTGCCCTCCCTGCCCTCCCTGCCCTTCCTGCCCTCCCTGCCCTTCCTACCCTCCCTGCCCTCCCTCCCTGCCCTCCCTGCCCTCCCTGCCCTCCCTGCCCTCCCTGCCCTTCCTGCCCTCCCTGCCCTTCCTGCCCTCCTGGCCCTCCCTGACCTTCCTGCCCTCCCTGCCCTCCTGGCCCTCCCTGCCCTCCCTGCCCTTCCTGCCCTCTCTGCCCCTCCTGCACTCCCTGCCCTTCCTGCCCTCCCTGCCCTTCCTGCCCTCTCTGCCCCTCCTGCAATCCCTGCCCTCCCTGCCCCTCCTGCACTCCCTGCCCTCCCTGCCCTTCCTGCCCTCCCTGCCCTTCCTGCCCTCCTGGCCCTCCCTGCCCTTCCTGCCCTCCCTGCCCTCCTGGCCCTCCCTGCCCTCCCTGCCCTTCCTGCCCTCTCTGCCCCTCCTGCACTCCCTGCCCTTCCTGCCCTCCCTGCCCTTCCTGCCCTCTCTGCCCCTCCTGCAATCCCTGCCCTCCCTGCCCCTCCTGCACTCCCTGCCCTCCCTGCCCTTCCTGCCCTCCCTGCCCTTCCTGCCCTCCCTTCCCTCCCTGCCCTTCCTGCCCTCCCTGCCCTTCCTGCCCTCCTGGCCCTCCCTGCCCTTCCTGCCCTCCCTGCCCTCCTGGCCCTCCCTGCCCTTCCTGCCCTCCCTGCCCTCCTGGCCCTCCCTGCCCTCCCTGCCCTCCCTGCCCTTCCTGCCCTCTCTGCCCCTCCTGCACTCCCTGCCCTCCCTGCCCTTCCTGCCCTCTCTGCCCCTCCTGCACTCCCTGCCCTCCCTGCCCCTCCTGCACTCCCTGCCCTCCCTGCCCTTCCTGCCCTCCCTGCCCTTCCTGCCCTCCCTGCCCTCCTTGCCCTCCCTGCCCTTCCTGCCCTCCCTGCCCTTCCTGACCTCCCTTCCCTCCCTGCCCTCCTTGCCCTCCCTGCCCTCCCTGACCTCCTGCCCTCCCTGCCCTCCCTGCCCTTCCGGCCCTCCCTGCCCTTCCTGCCCTCCCTGCCCTTCCTGCCCTCCCTGCCCTCCCTGCCCTTCCTGCCCTCCCTGCCCTTCCTGCCCTCCTGGCCCTCCCTGACCTTCCTGCCCTCCCTGCCCTCCTGGCCCTCCCTGCCCTCCCTGCCCTTCCTGCCCTCTCTGCCCCTCCTGCACTCCCTGCCCTTCCTGCCCTCCCTGCCCTTCCTGCCCTCTCTGCCCCTCCTGCAATCCCTGCCCTCCTGGCCCTCCCTGCCCTTCCTGCCCTCCCTGCCCTCCTGGCCCTCCCTGCCCTCCCTGCCCTCCCTGCCCTTCCTGCCCTCTCTGCCCCTCCTGCACTCCCTGCCCTCCCTGCCCTTCCTGCCCTCTCTGCCCCTCCTGCACTCCCTGCCCTCCCTGCCCCTCCTGCACTCCCTGCCCTCCCTGCCCTTCCTGCCCTCCCTGCCCTTCCTGCCCTCCCTGCCCTCCTTGCCCTCCCTGCCCTTCCTGCCCTCCCTGCCCTTCCTGACCTCCCTTCCCTCCCTGCCCTCCTTGCCCTCCCTGCCCTCCCTGACTTCCTGCCCTCCCTGCCCTTCCTGCCCTCTCTGCCCTCCCTGCCCTTCCTGCCCTCCCTGCCCTTCCTGCCCTCCCTTCCCTCCCTGCCCTTCCTGCCCTCCCTGCCCTTCCTGCCCTCCTGGCCCTCCCTGCCCTTCCTGCCCTCCCTGCCCTCCTGGCCCTCCCTGCCCTTCCTGCCCTCCCTGCCCTTCCTGCCCTCCTGGCCCTCCCTGACCTTCCTGCCCTCCCTGCCCTCCTGGCCCTCCCTGCCCTCCCTGCCCTCCCTGCCCTCCTGGCCCTCCCTGCCCTTCCTGCCCTCCCTGCCCTCCTGGCCCTCCCTGCCCTCCCTGCCCTCCCTGCCCTTCCTGCCCTCTCTGCCCCTCCTGCACTCCCTGCCCTCCCTGCCCTTCCTGCCCTCTCTGCCCCTCCTGCACTCCCTGCCCTCCCTGCCCCTCCTGCACTCCCTGCCCTCCCTGCCCTTCCTGCCCTCCCTGCCCTTCCTGCCCTCCCTGCCCTCCTTGCCCTCCCTGCCCTTCCTGCCCTCCCTGCCCTTCCTGACCTCCCTTCCCTCCCTGCCCTCCTTGCCCTCCCTGCCCTCCCTGACTTCCTGCCCTCCCTGCCCTTCCTGCCCTCTCTGCCCTCCCTGCCCTTCCTGCCCTCCCTGCCCTTCCTGCCCTCCCTTCCCTCCCTGCCCTTCCTGCCCTCCCTGCCCTTCCTGCCCTCCTGGCCCTCCCTGCCCTTCCTGCCCTCCCTGCCCTCCTGGCCCTCCCTGCCCTTCCTGCCCTCCCTGCCCTTCCTGACCTCCCTTCCCTCCCTGCCCTCCTTGCCCTCCCTGCCCTCCCTGACCTCCTGCCCTCCCTGCCCTCCCTGCCCTTCCGGCCCTCCCTGCCCTTCCTGCCCTCCCTGCCCTTCCTGCCCTCCCTGCCCTCCCTGCCCTTCCTGCCCTCCCTGCCCTTCCTGCCCTCCTGGCCCTCCCTGACCTTCCTGCCCTCCCTGCCCTCCTGGCCCTCCCTGCCCTCCCTGCCCTTCCTGCCCTCTCTGCCCCTCCTGCACTCCCTGCCCTTCCTGCCCTCCCTGCCCTTCCTGCCCTCTCTGCCCCTCCTGCAATCCCTGCCCTCCCTGCCCTCCTGGCCCTCCCTGCCCTTCCTGCCCTCCCTGCCCTCCTGGCCCTCCCTGCCCTCCCTGCCCTCCCTGCCCTTCCTGCCCTCTCTGCCCCTCCTGCACTCCCTGCCCTCCCTGCCCTTCCTGCCCTCTCTGCCCCTCCTGCACTCCCTGCCCTCCCTGCCCCTCCTGCACTCCCTGCCCTCCCTGCCCTTCCTGCCCTCCCTGCCCTTCCTGCCCTCCCTGCCCTCCTTGCCCTCCCTGCCCTTCCTGCCCTCCCTGCCCTTCCTGACCTCCCTTCCCTCCCTGCCCTCCTTGCCCTCCCTGCCCTCCCTGACTTCCTGCCCTCCCTGCCCTTCCTGCCCTCTCTGCCCTCCCTGCCCTTCCTGCCCTCCCTGCCCTTCCTGCCCTCCCTTCCCTCCCTGCCCTTCCTGCCCTCCCTGCCCTTCCTGCCCTCCTGGCCCTCCCTGCCCTTCCTGCCCTCCCTGCCCTCCTGGCCCTCCCTGCCCTTCCTGCCCTCCCTGCCCTTCCTGCCCTCCTGGCCCTCCCTGACCTTCCTGCCCTCCCTGCCCTCCTGGCCCTCCCTGCCCTCCCTGCCCTTCCTGCCCTCCCTGCCCACCCTGCCCTCCCTGCCCTCCCTGCCCTCCCTGCCCTCCCTGCCCTCCCTGCCCTTCCTGCCCTCCCTGCCCACTCTGCCCTCCCTGCCTGCATTCACAGCCGTATTATTACCGTCATAACTATCGTTATCGTGAACTACGAGACGTAATGGCCATTTTTTTTTAATCAGTTTTTGCGATTGCTATATTTTTTCAAGAACACTTTTCAAGTGACCATCAAGGTTCTGCCATATTAGTAAAATTATATGGTTTAATAAGTGTCAACACTGAAATATGCATCATTATGATTATTATAATAACAGATTTATTTTTAGTTTCGTAATAATAATTCTCGATTTCGCACTCTGATTTTCAAATAGGTTAAAATAGATGCGTGCTTTTTATTCCTGTCTTTCCTGTCTCGAAAGTTTATCGTCTGATAAATAGCAAATATCCTGTGTATTTATAATATATTTAAAAATATATTAACTTTGGGATTGCTTTGTGTGGGTTTTTTTGAGGAAAGTAACCTAGGCTGGATATTATCGGAATAATATTACTAATAATAACTTTGTTCTACTGCAAGAATTCTTAAAAACCATTAACTAATTATTTTGTTTGGTTTTACGGCCAGCTGGGCTCTGACCTAACTTAACGTGTACGTTAACCTAACCTAACCTAACTAAATTATTATTCTTTTCAGGTGGACGGCGAAATATACTACTTAATTTAGTTTTATTCTAGGTACCAAAACGATATTTAAAAAAAACTTGTTCTTAGATTGGGTTAAAGCCATGTAATTAGTGCACTCACCTTTGTTTCAAAGTTTGATTTATATAAAATACTCCTCAGTGAAGGTGTTGTAGTTTATATTCAACCATAATAATATGATTATCTTCCTAACTAATATGTTTTCTGATCTTCTAAAGATTAAGTAGATACTGTTGAATATAGTAATTTCATCTCCCTGGAATTAACAGGCCACATCATACGTCCAATTATCTACACTCCATCAAATGAATAGGCCGGACTTTCCCTTTATTTTAAGGCACTATACATATCTATTGAGAAGAAGGGATCTTTGTCCTTTGTTGCTCTTATTATTTATTAATCCCTATCACTAACGTCAGTCCATTATGCAACACGTGCGTATTAATATGAGATGCAGGAAATGTGGGTCACACCTTGTCAATGTATTAATAGAAACTGTACATACTCTATTAGCAATCTCTAGTAGCAATAAATTCTATTCGAGCGCAGTAAAACGTTGGTCCGGTTCGTAAATTTCATGATTTCAGCGGGCTGAACAGAACTTGTCATAAAAGTTCTAAAACTCAGTCTAAATTTCAAGATTTTCATCTTATTTTGAGGAAATTTGAAGGTGTTATACTGAGCACTACCATGAGTCTAATGCCATTTCAAGCGACGTTTCAATTTTGAATGTAGGTCTTTCACCAGTTCTAAATTGATAGTGGTGATCAGAAATGTTATGACAGACTTTAAAGTCTCTAACATTTGTTACAACACAAAACGGCGAACCACTTCATATAATATAATGTCTATGGAGGTCTATTAACCCCTATGTGAAAGAGAACTGAAAAGAATGATCTGTATATCAAAAGTCGACATGAGCAAATATAAGTGACATAGACATAACGAATACCGCCAGGATAATACAGTTGGAAACATGGACACTTAGAGCAAGTGAATAGGCCCTACAAAAATGGGCTACTATGAACACGTTGCTCACCAAACTGAGGACTCCAACCTGGAGAAGTTCATGTTCAAGTGGAAGATAGTCAAATAAGACGAAGATCAGCAATTGGCTAGAGTAACCAAGTAGCACTAGGGTCTCTATAACTGCGGCGAAGGGAGGAGCCTTGTCCACCATGGGAATTGGAGTGAGGGTCAAGATACTCAGAAATGAGAAACCGACTCAAGACATATATTGACAGTACGGATCTACTAAAGCACAATTTTATTAATTTGAATACGCCGGAATTCAAACCTGTGGCCTCTGAATTCATAGCCGAGGACCTTAACCACTCGACCATGAAGGTCGTCACATCCTAATGATTTATATTCTTAAATGGTGCAAGCTGGTAGAAGTGGAACCAAAAAGTCATTGGAATAACACTTCCTATTCATCACAGAGCGGGAATCACCAAAAATCATTTCAAGCCATAAAAGTAAAAGACCCAACGCGCATCTATAATTAATTACTCACTAACAAGCCTTACAAGAATCAAATTAGGTATTTCAGGTAGTGCCCATTAGAATATTTTAATAGTTCAATATTTTACTAACGACAGGTAAGGAACACCTTCAGCCCCGCTATCAATCAGGGCTAAACGATTAAGGTGTTGATGGCTGGAGAACAAAACCGTTTATAATGCGGCGCTTTTTCTATCCCAATTAGAGAGTGGCTATATTAGTCTGTACCCAACATGGCATTCCTTCTTTTTTTTATGTTGGCCTGATCCCTGTTCCTGATTCTAGTTCCCATGGACCAAGTCTTCTGTGGTCTTCACTGCATTGAATAAAGATAACTTTGTCCTGTAAATGATGTAATATGTTTTCGGGTTTAGTTTAATTATATCCTGGTAGAAATCAGTCACTTTGTGGTTTGTCATGTTAATGAAATAGAACAATAATAAATTTCTTTATAACCACGAATTTATTTATTTATTTAAGACTGATCGGTTTCTCTTAACACAAGCATCATTGATTGAGTACAAAATTAGAATTAAATAGTTTAAATTTGTAACCCGATAATGGTTGTGTTAAGCGAAACCGGTCGGTTATTATAAATAAAATAAATTTGTGGTTAAACACCAAGGTATAATTATTTTATTTTATTAATTATTTCTGATCTGATCAATTATAGGGGGCAAAGCTAAGAAGAATTTGGTGACTGAAGAACATTTTTCAGGAGACCGCTTAGATCACAGGTGAGGGGGGGTTTTCCACACAAAATATGTTTGCTTTGTTTCCTAGAGAAAAACACCATACATAATATTATCTTCTTATTACATATTTTTCTCTGTTTCCTAGAGGAAACACCATAGATAATATTATCTTCATTTTCATATTTTTGGAATTTTTTTTAATTTAGCTTTTCTTATTTCTTGGTTTAATTCGTCTTTTATTTGGTTAAAGGCTGTTTAAAACCTTACGAAAAAAAACTGAAATTATTTTGAGATCAGTAGCGGATGAAGGATCTAAGTAGGGGAATAGAGCGTTGTATTGTTTTGAGTACCGACCTATCTGGCGACATCTATATTATGTACATAAACACAGTATTTAAGAATTTTTAAACTTTGAACCGACGATATGTCAGTATCAATATCTGAATTTTGGTAAGCTTTCCAAAGGAATATAGAAAGGCCTGTAAGTAATTAGTTAGCGGACATTATAATATCAGTAAAGCTACACTGTAAATGTACCATTCACTTCCTGTCATAAGCTTTACTTGAGATCTACGTGCATTAACCAATTATTTTTCTTACACCTAAATCCTAACGAAATTCTTTATAATTGGCTTAGTTGAAGTATTGACAACGCAACCATAATATTAACCAAAACTTAACGAATCTATTGAAACATTCATAAGGCGATATTATTTGACTTTGTTAAGGCGGTGAAAGCTCAACAGGATTTAATTATCGTTCAATAAAAGCTTTTGTACGAAGGTCGGCCGTGTTCGATTTCTTTTTAACGTTTAGTTACAAATTGAAATGTTAATCGTTGAACATCGCCGTTGTTCGAAATATTGTCTGTTAGAGGGCCTATTCTGTTTCTATTTAAATACCACATAAAATACCGTAACGAAAGAATCAAATGTTGTGAAGGGTTAAATATATTAGGGCCACAGAATTTGAATAGTTCATCAAATTTTAAATTTCTATTCAAGTTCTGTTATTATTTCAGTTCTGTAAAACAACTACCATAGTATAGTAAAATTTAGAATTAGAAAAGAACTTTCACGGAACTTTGATGAAATCATAAAATTTATACAAATATTATTCCTTTCAGAATCACTGAATCACAAAATTGGTAGATACAATTAAATAGATTTTTTCACACAGAAAATAATGATATAAAACTTATAAACTGTTTCATAACAGACTGCATCTCCCATGTAATATATTATCCCTTATAATGATATAGCCCATAAGGTTTCGTTCCTTAGTGCCCGTTACGCCACTGCGTTGTATTAAAGCTACTGCATCTCGTCGCGGCGTCGGCTTCCCTTTTGACGGTATTGTCTAAAGATAAAATATCGATTTATTCCCCCGATACTCCTCGGATATATTCGGCATCCATTGTTGCTACAAGTCCCCTGTATTATGCATTATATAAAGCAGTGGCTCCTCTCTCCCGTCTCTGTAGGAACCGAAACACGAATACTGTAAATAATGTACTGGAAGCTTAGAAGCTTCCGTGCTTTATTCATAGGGGCATATTCATAATAAATAGTATGACGCTAAACATGTAAATGATTTATCGACCTCCATTTGCAGTGAAATGGCAAACTTTAATTCAATCATTGAAATATGATCGAAAATATCTTTCAAATACACACGTCTATTATTACTTTGAATATAAACGTGTAATTCGGCAAAAGTTTTCTATAAAAATTTGTCCGCCTTTTAAGCTTCAACAATTTTCCGCTAGGGATTTTCCGGACGCTAGGGGTTGTAGTGTTTTATGAAACCTACTTTTGGCACAGCGCCCAACAGGCTCGTTGGTCTAGGGGTATGATTTTCGCTTAGGGTGCGAGAGGTCCCGGGTTCAAATCCCGGACGAGCCCAAATGTTTTTTTTTTCCAATTTAACAAAACTCACTATTTTTTTTCTTAAATACCTCGATATTTGAATTTTTTTTTCCGTTGGGGTCGATATTATATCAGTTCAATATATTCTAATGCTTTAAAAACTATTTGAGTTTCGATTGTGTTTTCGAGAATTACCAAAAGCAAATTTGGAATTGCATTCGTTCCCGACCTCCTATCGATCTGAAACTCTGCATTGTAGATACATTTTGTTAACTTGGTTTCTATCCCGCTTACACACGCGGACACATACGCATTTTAAATTATCATTATCAATCATCATACATATTAATTTCGGTTGTGCGTATTTCCTGTGTAACTCTGATTCAATGAACTTAAATTTGCTTTTAATTTAATTGTCGTTTTCAAAATTGTCTTATTGAAGATTTGTTGGGGCAATTCTCGCTGGAATTTGCTTCAATAATTTGAACTCTGACGGGATTTCGTGATGAGTTATTTGTTTATTTATTTAAGATGCAAGTACTTTTAAATAAAAAATAAAACATTTTTTACAAAAAAAAAGATTATATCTTTACGTCCTCCGTGGTTGAGCGGTAAAGTTCTTAAAGGAGGAAAGTAAATTATATTTGATCAATGTGTGCTATTTCACAATTTATTAATATAAAATAATATATAATATACTTGAAAGAGTGGAAGATACTCTCAGTATTGACCTGGTGTAAGACCACCATTCGTAGTTGAAACGTTGCTTGAAATGGCTTTAGCCGTGTTTGGTGACCAGATCTGAATGAATTTTTTATATTTACCATTTTTAAAAACGTGTTAAATGCTTTTTATTAAGTTCTTTCGGTGCTATTAAAAATATCTTGTAATTCTGTATTTTGGTTTCCCAAGCTGTGTGCGCGTGGTGGAGTTTATAAACGAATTGAAATTGACATTATCATTGCAGAGAAAAAAGAGACTCTATTAAGAAAGTGAAATGAAATCAATTGCATTAATGCAGGGCTGTCAATAAGGAAAAATGACATCAGATACAAATCTTCTGTCAAACTGCTTTATTCATTTTAGATTTTTCACGAAATTGGGCTACACAAATTAAGCTATTATTATTCATGGGTCTGCGGTAGTTAATAAATGCACTTTAACTCCAATTAAAATTCGTACCTCCACCTCACTGATGGTACCATCCCTAGAAGTTTAATCTATTCCGATTTGATTTGAAAAGGGGCGTCGCCAATTTACGTAAGACTTTTAGAACTCTCAAAAGGTCTTCATAATTGACTACCTATCGGAAAGAAACAATTTAGACATTTTAAAAATGTCACTCATAAAATGGTACCGTAATATAAAATTTCACCGTAATATAAAATAGACCTTACTTCGGGCACTTAGAAAACAGTTTCATGGGTTTATTTCTTCGGTGTGAAATGGAGACTTTCATAATAAACTTAATTCAAGAACGTTACAAATATTATTATTTATCGTCCATTTAATAATGTAGTTTCTTCCTTGCGCGGTGGACTGCGCACGGTGCTGTTTGATTTAAAAGTGCGTTGCGTGTAATGACGCTGCGTTAAACCGATAAATCATAAAATAACGACTACATAGAAAATTGAATACGAAAATTGCCATGCGATAGCTACAGGGTGCTTTAAAAACACGTTAACCATGAGTATAAATCAAACTTTTATTTCATGTCTGTTGTAGCTCATGTTCGCTTTTTTTTATAATGTGACCGCACAAGAGACCCAACTAACCGGAGACATAATATCTATGGTATCTCTAATAGAGTAAGTCGTGAAGCTGAAAGGAGTGGGTAGGTGGAGGCGATAAAAAATAAGTTTGTGAAGTACCTGGCTATTCAGATATAGTCACAAAGCACGATTAAAGCAATTTCACGCAATCACTTGATTCTGAATGGTGGTTTTTCATAGTTAAGCTAACTAGGTATGTCAAACCAATAGTCTTTTTGAAACAGCAATCACTTTCCAACGGTGGCCAGTGGCATCATGAATTATTACAGATTTTCTGACTGAAATCCAAACCAAGTAGGTAATTTTGGTTGCCAATGTCATTTCCGTCATTAGCAATGTGGCTTTGAAAAATCATTTGAAAAGAATTGTTTGTTCCATATTGTCAATAAAAAAATCTGAGAGTGGGAAGAAACCGTTATCTATTATTAAAATATCGAATGTTAGATAATCATATTAAATGGAAATCTATTATTCAAATAATAACGGCAAAATCTATTTACAACAAAGCGATCTTTTTGATTTTGAAATCACTTGACCAGCATCGCAAGAAGCCGATTCCTTTTTGAGATAAAATGTATCACATGAACTTTACTATTACAGTTAGTTGCTGCGTAAGGGACTTGATGATCTCTGCACTGTGCGTAAATAGCGGGAGGCTGCACCGCCGCCAGATGTAACGTGATAAGGGAGATGCCATGATAAGGAACGGAAGAATTCAGATGAAATCTGGACCGATAACGCACCGTATTCATGAGGTGAGATGCTGGAGTCGATATGCCAAACCCTATGGACAGGAGTAACCATTAGACCAACGCTCCGTACAATTGAATGCAATCCCAGTTGTCATATAAACCGATTTAGCAAACGTAGAATTTAATACAATATGATATTCGTTATTATTTATTATTAGATTATATCTTGTTGAAGGGAGGATTAAAATATGGTGTACAATATTCGTTGTTTCAAAACTGCGTCACATTAGGTTACAGTCATTATCTCTAGGTATAAAAATTCAGCCTGCTTATGTTTGTGCTCGCAAAACTCGAAAAGTAGTTTGTTGTGCAAAGTTTGGTCTTATTACTGCTAGGAGTGTTTACGAGAGTGGTTTGCATGGTAGAGATGTCGGGGACGCCCGAGGAATACTTTACGCAATATCTCTATAATAACATTGTGGTATACAGTAGTGAATGGTGGAAGAAGCCGGAGACGCCCGAGAAAGACATTAGCATTGCGGGGTCCATGGGGGTAATATTATATCGACTGGTAGCGCCTTTTCGAGATTTTCAAATTTGAACGATTCACGTCAAATGCCGATTTGATCAGCAGAAAAGCATAACAGCATGACCGTTACGCTCAACAAGTTATCACAATTTGCTCAAAGACTAAAATGGGCTAGGAATTAGTTTTGACTGTCAAAAAACACCTTCGTGCTTCCTTGAAGTCATAAAATAAGTAAGAATAAACTAGTCCCAGTGGGAGCTCGTACGGACATCACCGACGTTCGTCCTCTTCCTTGTCTGACGTCTTGTTTGAAAACGAAAAACGATCTCTCGGCTGTCTCTCTGTCTCTTGCTGTGACAAGTATTCAAGAAACGTGATATGGGCGGATTTAGTGGTATAAAAGTCTGGCTAATAGTGTTTGAAATTTAAAATGTAGAAATTGATTGAATGATAATGCCCGGCAAGTTTAGTGTAAAAGACTGTTCCAAATGGGCAGGAACCAAGGGAATTAATTCAGTGGCAACATTGGTTTCCATTCAAATCTACATTTTCGAGTGTGTACAATCTATTCAGTGCTTGCATATTGCACAGGAGGGTCACATTTGAACATGTGATGGACTCAAATTTTTGATATGAAATAGGACGAAAACACGTTAATTTCAATGTCATCCCTTTTTCAGAACATTTTAATATAGCATTTTTTTACAATTTAATATCAACCATATAGATTGGAATAATTTGTCATGATCACTGAACCAAAAATCCATTGAAGTCAGACCTAAGCCGAATTGAAAAAGAACTGATGACGTAAATATTTAAACAAGACTATCGGGAAGTCCTAGACTATGACAATGAAATTATTTATCTGTTCAATAAATTTTTGAAAAAGTTTAATCAATTTCACAAAAGTAGGGAAAATTTTAATTCACTTTAGGCACTAACGATTAGTTGAGATTTTGAAGGTATTTAAATTTGACTAGTTTAGACTTTCTAGTCACAGATGTCTGATAAACTTTCGATTAGTCAGGTAGGTACTTACACTTACAATTTCAACACATAAATATGGCCTCAAATGAAAACAAAGCTTTTTAATATTAATTTTAACAAAACATCGTGAGAGTGAACTGACAAAAACAACAGTTGCGAAAATAATGTGTAATTAAAAAGTTATTAATGTTCCATCTTCATCTAAATAGAGTGTTTTCAACAAGTGCCTGTCTCGAATTTAAATAAAATTAAATCTATGGATTCGTCGAGTACTAGATTTCTATATGTGGGCAGAAATTGAACCTTATAAAACAATGAGACGGATTAAATTAAAATCACCTCTGTCTAACTGCCTACCCTTTTCGAAAATGTATAGTACTATATACTTAACGGATCGTGATTGAGACATCACCTGTAATGATGCGGCCATAATTCACATTCTGTTTTAATTTCAATATATTATAAAGTACCTTCTGTTTATGATCTACGGACTGGGGCCGGAATCCACGCATTTCACTTTTCGTCCAACCCATCCTAAAATATTATGTTGTTCATTGAAAACAGAGGGGTGGTATTGCAGTGATTCTCAAAGTGTGTATCAAGCACATTGTTTAGAAATCTGTGCAGCGTTACAATCCTTTCTGCCTCTTTTTGTGAAACGACAACAAGGTTTAATCTGCCAAATGCATGAAACCATAGACTTGCCCTAACATGAAATCTGGGAAGCATTTCAACCAGCTGGAGGCAGCCACGTGATCGTATTTCTGCACCAAGAGGGTTCGAGAATGCTCTGAATAAACTACAACATTGGTCGTACATTGACCGCTGAAGAGCGCTTATTAATATAACTAGAGTTCGTTAAAGTAAGATAAAGATTATTTGCAGTTTGTGCGACTTTTCTGCGTAGGATCTGAATGTTAGTTTTTAAACGAACCGCCTGGCGTAGCGAAGCCAAAAATGAATGAAGTGGATAAATAATTACATGTTATTTGAAAGAACCTAACTGTACAAAATATTCAATTACAGAAACAAGCCCGAACATTTATTTACTGAAATTTGCGCGCCATTGTAATAAGGAGTAGTAATTCGTAAGCAGATTTTATTTTCGATAATAGTGAAGTTACAATCTGAATTGCCTGTATACTGTCAGATTCATTTATTCAGGTCACGCCCACTTGGTTTATTCCCCTTTCTCTGATTTGCTGGTCTATTAATTACTGATAAAATAAATTTAAAAACATGATATTTATGCGGAAAGTTATGCATATTTATGTTATGCAGAATTATTTTTACATTTAAGAAATTCTATTTTATAAGCGGTATTTTGTAAAAAAAAAACTCGTTTATAGCTCCTTCTCCCCTCCGGCCAAACAAATTTTAATTGGAATAAAACTTTTTGTTGAAAACTTTCCCCTTTGAGTCTTTGCGATTTTAATGTCCATTATCCAAAGTTTTTCTAAATTGCTAAGATCTTTTCAATGTTTTCTGCAAGAACTCATTAGCATTGTATCAAACAAATTTTAATTTTATGTTATTAAAAAAGTTATTTTTTATTAATTAGTTAAAGGTTTAAGAACTTTCGATATAACCGTTCCCCATCTACAAAGTAGCCCAAAACAAATTGTTTACAAACGATGAGTATTATCAATAAATAAAGGAGCGCACGCGGGCATGGTTCGGTTAGTTATTAATCCCGAGATGAAGATATTATAATTTATATTTTATTCCGGCACTGCATTAGTTCGATGAAATTATCAAGGTATTTGATTTATGGTACGCGATCATACCTACTTGGACAGGTTAATATAAACATAATAATACATTATAAGTAGTAAGATTGTTAGTTATGGTTGTGAGGTAATCCTCGGAATCTCTCTCGGATGCTGTGGAATAACAACTACTGCTACATTCCGAAATTGGTCTTGAAACGGAGAGTGGAAGAGGTTTTTATAGAACGTTGGAGGTTTGTGGCTGATGAACATCCAAAAGTGGACAAATATTCGAGGACTGGAAGAGATGCTTCATTTAACTGAGGACAGGATGGTCGTGAAAAATCCGTAAATATAATGGCAAACCGAAATGATAATATTAATGGTTTAATAATATTTAACATTAATTTTTTTTGTTGCGCTATCCTTGTAGGATAAACGGTCAACATAACTATTAGATACAATTAGTCAATATGAAGAAATGGTTAAAATTGTGACAAAAGTTTGTGGCGTAACGATAAACAAGTCCGCAATCTCTCGACAAAATGTAAGACAAATAATGTGTAACCCCCTTAACTAATAAACATGTTCGACATTTTGCATAACTGATAAACAACCATTTACCATACTTGTATGGTTATTTATCAGTTGTGTTAAGTTTAAAAAAATGTTATTAAGGCTTTAAATCGTTAACCATTGATCAGTACCTGTTCCTTACAACTGTGACTCGTCTTCCGTTACTTAGTTGGCTGATATTTTGGGTTTTAAGAAATAATTGTCAGTTCTAAAATGCCCGGTATATCCTATCTATCACCTACATCTGATCCTATATTACCCGTTGTACAACATTCTAGCTTGCCATTTGGGACTCCACATAAGAATGTTTTGTAATTGTTTGTAAACCTCCAACACAAATCAAAGCAAATAGACATGCTAAATATTTATAAATGTAATACTACTTTTTGACTGTATAATTTTCTGAAAACCCTCCATCCAAAATATTGTTCGTCTCGGCACAAGATCTCCTAGTGAGAAGACTAAGAAAAACATATTCTATTTTATCGTTCATTCATCATTTATTCAAATCAAAATTATCTGCAAAACTAACAATTCCCTAAGAGATATTGATATTTTCCTCTATACCCTTAAATTTAAAACAAATCAAATTAACCTTACAATTTACTTAAACCAAATCAATTATTTTTCATAGTTTGTCTATCCTTTTCATATTTTTTTACTTATAACTTAAATATCTACTTTCTTCCCAACCAGTAACCATAAAAAAATATTTTAAATGGTACATAACTGGTTTATTTTATACTCAATATCTTTAATTGAATAACTATATTTCTCCTAAACATACTCAAATAAAAATGAATATATTTTCTTCTAACAGGGTCAAAATTACGCAAGGTGTCCGGTGGTAAAGTTCATTAACTTCATGAGGTGATTTCTACCTGATAATATCTGGAAAAAAGATTTTTTTTAATTTCGAAATGCAATGTTTGCAGGAAAAAAGGTCTAATTGTGTGGATGGATAAAAATATTCTGCGATGAAAAAATATTTTCGTATGGGAAAAATACAATGGGATTTCGAAAAAAGTTATTTGTCTTTTTTACATCAACCATCGTGTTGTACCTCCCGAAGTTAGCGCACATTACCCCCCGGACACCCGGTATGATAATTGATAAAAAGTAGCATGTAACATTAACATAGTTTTCTCATAAGGTCATACATTTTGTACCTAAAACATTTAATAACAATAATATTTAATATGTTTATCCGAGACTTTAGAACTTTGTAATCATTAAAAAATACAGCAGCCAAAAACATGGAAAAAATTAGTCGAAAAATAATATTGTTAATTCTGAATTTGAAATGAGATCGACCATAATGAGTAGTTAAAGACGTTGTCCCGGGTAAGACAGATATTCTTAGTTCGATCCCCAGTTGAGACCGTAATCGTTTTATGCCTTGTTTTGTTTCATGTTTCGTTTATTCTTATTACTATTATCTTTTTCTCCAATGATATATTACATCGATGGGTATATCTTTCAAAAGTTTTAGCATTAAAAGAAGTGATTCCAATAAAATTCAATTACCTAATACTTCCAATTATTCCTTGAAGAAATGTTATTCTTTCGGATAATACGTTCTTCCTGTACAATATACTATGCATTCTCTTGTTAATTCATTTGTGAGTTTTATACGCCTGTTCATGTTATGTACACAATATAATAATAGGTATACGTAGCTTCAAAGAGTCAGAACTGCCGACAGGAAAAAGGGACAAAAGGTAACAGGACGTTGGTATGTTATTTCCTCATTTCTTACCTCGTATCATACAACAAAAGCTCCGGTTCATTACACGTAAGCAGATAATAAAGCCTAAAGCATAAACCAAAAGAACCAGGGATCAAGAGGCGTGTTGGTATTAATTAATTTATTCCCTGTCTTTTCTGATCGAAACTACCTACCAACATTTTATGTATTTACATAAACCGTTGGTTCTGTTTTTTTTTATACCTGTTAGTAGTAGGTTCCTAATAACTAGCGCAAAGCCGTGAAAAATTACGGGATAGTCTGAATTCTTGGCACATTAGTTCGAAATTTGAAAATAACAATTAAATTGAAAACAATTCCTAAAACGTTCAACCAGAGTTACCATCACAGACACAATATCGAAATTAGTATTTTTAGTGAATTGATTGGTATTTTGAATAAAGACGGAATAATAAAATTGTAAGATTTTTTGTGAAGCTGAAAGTATTTAAAAAAAAGTATTTGCCCCAGGATCATAGTTTTCAAAAAATGATCTAAAATTTACCTTTCGAATGTTAGTAAACATAAAAGTTACGACATCTTTAAAAAAATCCTCCTTTAGCCACTCATCAGGTCAGATCACATATCTGACCTGATGAGTGATATTTTTAAATTTTATTTACTTAAATTTAATTTTACATTATAGAAACAAACAGTACATGATTTACAGTGATG
The DNA here is from genome assembly GCF_061612785.1 of Hesperophylax consimilis. NCBI lineage: Eukaryota > Metazoa > Arthropoda > Insecta > Trichoptera > Limnephilidae > Hesperophylax > Hesperophylax consimilis. The sequence goes on from NC_142848.1 coordinate 37,477,077, forward strand.
AAACAATATACAGGAGTTAGAAACTTCATGTTGGGTACCTATGATATGTTTCCTTGTAATATCTGCTAAGTGGTATGTTTATTCCTTAATTACCAGGTGACGTGTGTAGTATGTAGGTGTGTGTGTGTAATGTTAGGGTGAGGGTGTGTGTGTGTGTAATAGCCCTGTGTGCGCATTGAACAGTTTATATTATTGACATGATGCCACGAATTTGGGCAGTGGATCCGAAAAAATGTCAATGTTTGATGATGGACACTAACGCCGTCCGAAACATTGGTTAAGAAAGGGAAACGAAACACGGCATGATAACCCAAAAAATAACCAAGTTAATACCTTTGGCAATGACTCAACATCACATCCCGGAAAAGATATCCATGTAAGAAAACCGACTGACGATGTTAATTGTCAAAAGTATTAACTTGGTTGATTTTTGGGTTATTATTCCGTGTTGCGCTTCCTCCTCGTTTAGCCAACCTTATAGTGCCTATCATCAGGACAGATCACATATCTGACCTGACGAGTGATAATGGACGCTAACGCTGACCGAAATGTGTTGTTTTCCATTTCCTTACCACGATGTTGTTTTTATTTATTATTATATTATATCTCCATAATGTATTGGTGAATAACCGTTTTACGGAGAACATGAAAAATAAATAAATAAATAAATATCGCTTTATTTATATACCTACTTGTATGTAGGCAAACAATAAACCTTCGGTACAATGCTTGAATTAGGAATAAACGTCATATAAAATATGATAAATTAATAATTAAAATCAACTGGCAAAATGATTAATCAAGTCACTTTCAATTCATGAAAAAATAATCTTTAATAAAATCTATGTTTATTTTGCATTAGATATTATTAATGAACACAATGTTTGTCAACTGTTGCACGATGTTATACTTGTTATCAATGTACCATGCTTGTCATTTTAGTTTTCTCAACCAATTTATCAAATTTCCAAACTGGTTCAGAGAGAATAAAAATTCACTGATCATTTCGAGATAAAACTAATTTCAGTTTTTTTATTTCATTTGATCACCTTTATCGTTTCGTCGCTAGATGTCGTTGGTGTAAAAATAAAACTGTTCGTCACTGCTGTATATTTTATTTGACTTATTCTAGAAAGCAGGCAGAGGCGGATTTGCAGTCTTGGCCGCCCTAGGCCCCAGACCATGTAGCCGCCCCTTTCTCAGTACCCATCATATTGACCAGGAGTATCCAAACTTTTCAGTAAGTTCCTAGGGTCAAAACCGTTTTAATTTTCCTGCCATTATCATTCATAATTCATGGGGTGAGATTTGTCCAGGTCTTGACGGCGGATACGTCTGCCCACCTGCTGCGTGGCGGGCCGGAGCGAGAGAGACTGGGTGAGGGAGGCCTTTTGACCTCTCCACTCTTGACCCATCACCTTGCACCGCAGTTGGAGGGATGTATTCATACGTATGTCACTCCTGGACACACTAATCCCCGGATTCCTACCCACCCCTCATACATTTTCCTTTTCAGAACTTCCTATCCTTCCCTTCCTTAAAAAGACCCTCCACACAGCATCACCTAAGATGACATAGGTCGTGAGGGAAAATATTTTCCTCAAAGCCTCCTGTGTGGAATTAATGTAAAAAAATACGCTTGCTAAATTCGCTAGTTCAATTACTGTATAATTGTCGATTGTCGAAGGCCGGATTGATGACATTGGCGGGCCGTTGTTCGGAGACCCCTGATATAGACTATAGACTACATAATGAATTTACTTTTTTGACAACTTTTATCGAAATCGATTCAGAAATTTAGTTAACTATAATAGCTGCTATTTTGTAATACTTTCTAAGGTTTCAAGGATTTGAATAAAACATTTAAAACAGTTTTAGGTTTAATTTATTTAACTAGTTTCAGGTTTATTCTCATACAATAATATATAAGTGTTTCACAGTTACAATTAGGGTTGCCAGATACGGGCTGGATAAAAAGTTATTATTAAGTCTCCAAACAAATAAAAGAAATCAGCACCTCTTTTAAATAAAAATCAACTTAAGGTACATATTCGAATATAATAACTAAACTTAAAAGACAAATTAAAACGTTGGTAAAAATATTTACGTAAAGCATTATCTAACATTAAAAAAAAACTGAACTCAAAACAAAAATCTGGCAGTTACAATTCTCGTCTGCACTTAAGTGCAGCAAAATCATTAATTAGATCTTCCCAATCCAATTTCTTAAAAAATCTGCTTCTATGTTAAGCAAAGCAAGATTGTTCAGCCTTTGCTCCGCCATTGTTGTGCGTAAATAATTTTTTACACGTCGTAAACAAGAAAATGATCGTTCTCCAGAACAGTTACTGGCGGGAGTACACACACACATTCGAAGAGCAATATCCACGTTTGGATAAATGGTTTGAAGATCTTCAGTTCGTAACCATTTTAACAAACTGACAGCATTGTTTCGATCCTTATTTTTCACACTGCAGTGAGCACGAAAATGGAGACATTCTTCTGAAAAATGGGCTTCTAAATCACTAGAATAAATCATTTGCAATGATTTTGCCTTTTCTTCGACTTCAGACGGGCTTAGTTTTGTCAATTGAGTAATAAAATTAAATTTATTGTAAAGTGATTTGTAAGCACCCAGTCGTTTTTTTAGTTCTGCTGATAAGGAATCGATTATTACTAAAAAAGTAGGGATTCTGAAATTTTCGCGGCCGTTTTTTTGTTGCATCTCTTCACCTGTATTATTCTCGCCAGGAAGTAGCTTAGGCTTTCGATTGCGTCGAAAATCTCTTTCATATTCCTGTAAAAAGGACAGTTTTTCGGCTTGGTTTTCGAAATCATCGAAATTATTATGATGTCACAAATCCGAACTCCGTAGGCTACTTTAGAACAATGCTAAAAAGAAATAAAAATCCTTTGCCTCTTAATCCTATTCCTACGTTCCTCCACCCCCCCCCCCCCTTTTCATAGATTTTAACTAAAAATATATATATTTTTATTTTTTAAAGAAAATACCTTTATAATGTCACACTTTATTATTCACTCATCATCATCAGTGGAAAGTTCATAATTGGCATAAATAACATCTTATTATTGTATTATTTTATAATCTCTGATTTATTTATTTATTATAGCTCTGTGTGTGAACACGCTATTATGCATAACAATACCTAACGCGGTTCAGTCACTAGCGCAATTGAATCACGGTAGGGATTGGAAATACGCAAGCGGGCGAGCGACGGAGCATGATAGGTGTGGCGAGAGCGGCTGCGGGGCGTGGGGGCGCGCTGTGTGCTGTGTGTAAACACGCTCTTGCATATCGCTATTTCGTACGTCCAATATTTGGGTACTTAGGAAGTAATTTCTTGTTATCATCTGCGACTTTTTTGTCACGATTGGCCGCCCCTAATATCTGGCCGCCCTAGGCCCGGGCCTACATAGGCCTAAGGGCAAATCCGCCTCTGAAAGCAGGTAAGATATTTTTCTAAAATTTTGAGTTGTTGCCTAAAGTAATGTATTAGCTTTCAAATGGAGATGTTTTATAATCATTCAAGTCTGTCACGTTGGAAGGAAAACGTACAAAATTATTTATAACCTCAATTATTCTTGAAAAATGTTGCTTAAAGTCCCGAGGAACGATACAATAAGAAATTCTTCACATTTTTTTATTTTAAAAACATTTTTTCCTGTCTTTTTCGTTTTCTTCGTCCATTTATTATTTTAAAATTATATTTATTAGGCTTCCCGGCTTCGATCAACCTGAAGTAGGTAGGTACCTACTTTCCATTCAATTTATTGGAGTAAAATAACTTATAAACCTCATTGCCACATTTTTTTTAATTTCGAACTCCACGGAAGGTCTTATGTAAATTGGTGACATCAGCTTTCTTACCGATCGGCAATATCAAAATTCTGGTGGTCATCGTATTTTAAATTTACTCGTAAAAGAAATATACACATTTCTCTTTCTTAACTTAAAAATAAATATATAAGTATATTTTAATTTAACTCGCTGATCTGAAGAGCAAATAGTTTATTCTATTTACTGATGTCAAGGTATTGGGTAGGAGATTGTATATGTGTATGTGTACAGTGTGTACACCCTCGTGGTCTATGTTTCTTTTACCACGTTCAGTCTTTGCTGAATGTGTGTATAGTTTATTATCTTGGCTTGTGTAGTGTTCATGTATTTGTGATGTTTTTTATAAATGTTGTGTTGGTGTGTATAAATCCATTTTGGATTTTGTAAATTAATAAGGAGATAAGATTAATAGCATATGTTATATTTGTACAGTTTTCTGCTTTTCACACATTTCGTTTCTTGGTATAATTTTTTGGTTGGGGTCTGGGTTATAATTAAAACGTTATTTATAACATTATTCTGTATCGCCTAAATATGTAATGTATGTGTTTCACATTTATATTCTATTTGGGAGGCGGGTTTGGATACCGCTGACGCGGGAACCATTTGTTTGATAACCAACACATCTGCCATAGGACACCAGGAAACAACCGGGAAACTAATAAATCTACATCACAAGGAGAACACAAAAAATAAATTTATACAGCATTTATCTTTTTTTATTTTAATATCTGCTGTTTTTTAAAACTTTTACTTCGACGCATTTTATTTATTTATAAACGGTTACATGTTAACTCAACACAATGACAATTCAACACTCCTTTAAAAGTGATATAAAGTCAATAAAAAGCGATGAAAAAAACTTAAAAACCTGACCTATTTAATCTAGTTTTAGTTTCATCATATCACGTCCGGTTACCACATTCACCAGGTTCCCGCTTGTACTTACTACGAGTTTCCGGACACCGTGTATAGTCGCCTAGATTTGTTCCGTTATAAAAATGATGATTTTCGCATAACTGAGTCTTCCCAATGAATGTAATAATACTATAACAAAGGCAAGTACTATTTGCACTAATATTATTTCAGTGTCTCGAGGGGTGTGTTTAGTAAATATCGTATATCCCCAGGCGATGTGGGTCATGTTATTATAAAGTCAGTACAATACGAGTAGGTACCTAATACTTTTGGATCCCGATCATTTGTCCGGGAGCTTTTTAGACCTCTTCATTTTACCAACATTTCAATGTGATTTCAACACTTTGACACCCGGGGTCTAACGTTTGCCATTTAACATTATTTTTGTCAAAACACCAATTTTAAGAAAGGGAGATGATTTTCCATAATACTATATTTATACAACCATTCCCTAACGTGTTTTTGGAAGTATTTCATAGAGGATTTCTATGAAAGGGACATTTATCTGTTAACCTTCATCAGTCTTCTATCACAAGGAAAATGTCAAATTTGTTTTACTTTATGACATATCTATGCCAAAAATATTAATTACTTTATTTTTAGATTACTTTGCATGAGTGATCTAAAAATGTAATAAAAATCTAAAATCTGTCCCTTTCGTAAATACCTTGCTTTCTAAGGGATAATATTATACTTTGAAAGTGACGTTCATTAAAATGTACAAAGTAATTACCATAAACAAAAGTTGTAAATTTTATCATGACTTTTTATTTACATACGTCATCACCGTACATGACTCCCAACTGACCGGAGCCAGTAAGAGTCGGGGTATATTGCGAGACTGAAGAAAGTGAGAAGGGAAAGAGATGGGAAAGCGGAAGGTCGGGAAGTACCTGGCATCGTCCTGAAAGTAAAAAGGAGTTATCATTTGGCAAAGAAGTACCTATCCGTTAAATTATCAGGTTCAATTCACTGGATTAAAAATATTCCTCAATTTTATCATCGTATGTTCAAGTTTTATATTCCAATGCGTTAGGTAGGTAATCTCAATCACTCCACTTCATTTTATTTCATCTTCCTTATACCCCAGAAATCTTCCATATATCCATCCATCTCAATTCAATCGATCCTGCCATAGAACTTTTTCCCCCGTGCTCCGCGTGTTTGACAGTAGCTCACAGCTTCCCAAAGCATTGTTCCCTCGCTGACAGCTACAAGCATTAGGTACTATTCACACGGCGCATTGCGAGCAATCACAATGGCCGCCACGCCCATCCTGCGGTAATTCATGTTTTGACAACAGCAATAATTATTATTATCCCAGCTGCTTCTATACACTTGTGCACTTACTCCATTGTACCAATATGTATGTTGAGGGACCCAGCACGGGACTCTATAGCTATAGATGCCTGTGGTTTCTATTCAGTCCTAAGAAAACACTCAAAACGATTTTCAATATTATCTCATAGAGCTTTGATCATCCTTGTTACTTTCAGATTATTCAGAATTTTGGTAGGTATATAACTACTCACATGGATAAAAATGAGTATGGCTGATTTATTGAAATCCTGGTAAAAACGTGATGGTAATCCATTTTCTGATCAAATATAAGTCCATTCAAAATTTATCGGAATACGTGTTCATGCATATGTGTTTTCCTGATAAATATTTATTTATTTATTACTTCATTAACGCCCCTTTTAGGGGTTTTTACATATAAATAGTAAAACATATATATTAATACAGTACATATTTACTATACGTAACTAAACTGTCTCAGTAACAATCTTTTGTAATTGTTAAGTGATAATTAAAGATGTCCACTAACTCGGTATAATTATTTCCCTCCATAAATATTCTGGGCAATGAGGAATACATATGGTAGTTAGTAACCGAATTTCTGCTTTGAAATAATTCCCTACTTCTAGTATTACGTAGCGGAATCCGATAGCTTATCAATGCAAGCAATTCTGGACTATCAGATGCTATTTAGAAATACTAAGTAAACGAAAATCCTTCTATTAGACAATTTAAGCATATTCCTTTCATTTAAAAGAGTGCTGTAGTTCAACAAAATTGCTGGAATACTCATTTTAAAAGTAAAAAAAAAAACGTAAGAATTTATTTTGTATTCTTTAATACTTGTGCATGGATATTTTAATGTGGGTTCCAGACGGGAGAATTGTATTTAATTTGACTTCTAACAAAGGCAAAATATAACAGTTTAATACATTTCTAGTTAACCTAGTTATACATACCAACATTGGTAAGCCTTTGTTAAAGATTTCCGTTATGTGGTTGATTTTATTGAAAAGTGATACCAAAGTCTTTAATTTGTGTTAATGTCTTAAGATTATTGTTATCAATGTTACAATTAAATATCACTAGTTTTTTTTGTTCAAAAAATCTAACTATTTGACACTTTGAGATATTTAAGTAAATTCTGTTTTATTGCACCATATTAACAATTTGTTGATATTATCATGAAGAATTTTAGAAAAACAGAAATATTTTGAACAATTGTAAAAAAATGAGGTCACCAGCAAAAAGTAAAATAAATAGATGATGATTTTTTTGTAATATCTTTTATAAACAAAATAAACAATATTGGACCAAGGTGTGAACCCTGGGGGACTCCACTGGTTGCATTATTTTTTTCTGACTGTGGGGATTTTATTTTAAAATTTATTTGTCTACCAGTAAGAAAGCTCTTAAACTAGGCATATCGTGTTGCCCCGTATACCAAGCTTTTCTGGTTTCCAAATAAGAATTTGTTGGGAAACTGTATCAAAGGCTTTTCTAAAATCAGTGTAAACAGAGTCCACTTTTTTCTTTAAAAGCATTAGTTATAATTTTCATAAATCCAAACTGGTGAGGTGATTTTACAAGTTTTATTGGTATAATTTGTTTGTCTAGCATAAGGTATTCAAAGAGTTTAGGTATGGTGGATTGAATGAATATCGGTCTGTAATTACAAACATCACTTTTGTCAAATAACTATTTTTCCACTTCATTCTACTAGATAAAAAAAGATTAAAAAGTTTACTCAATGGAAGAGCAATTACTTCGATACATTCTTTGATAAATATTGTGGGGATGTTACCCGTTGGAACCTATCCAGAGATTGTTATTAGGACGAAATGCAACAGTATTAGTATTTTGACGTGCTCTGCCGTCCTTACTATACTTTTTTAGGAATTCTGTCGATTCATTCGTTAAAGGCCCGCAGTCCCGTTTTTAAAAGGAATACGAATAATTTTACCAGATTTTCAATAAATTAGCAATATTTTGTATCAGTAAGTTTTCTCTGTTAACTATTAAAAGTACCGGGAAATAGTTTAAATTAAGAAAAATAGTAGGATTTGTTTCTGAAGCCAACTGGGAAGTTATTAACCTTCATAACATAACACCCAGCCAGGTTATCTATATATATCCACTACATCTGATGGCTTTAGGACACGATGTTGCGGGTTCAAATCGTACGGTATACAAATATATGTAGATAATATTTTAAATTTCACGCTAATTTGTCCGTCGATGGGTGTCTCGAGGATTTGTTGACTTTGATAGATCTGTAAAAAACTGGGTCCATTGGATATTATACTACTATGTTGTTAGGTACATACCTACCTATGTTAAAATGGAAGTTACAAGTGGGAATATGCAATAACTAGGACTGGCTGATCAAATTTCTTCTACTTCTTTTTTTAGGATTGGCTTTATTATTTATTTTCTTTATTTATCTAATTCTAGGCTTTATTATTTTTTTTTTTGTTTATCTAATTTTCCTTTATATTCGAGGGTTGAAAAATATGCATATGGAATAATATAAGGGTTAAATAAAATCGTAGTCTCAGAGACGTAGGGAGTACGTACGTCATTGACGAAATTTTTTCCCTCTCACTCTTATATGAAAACGAAAAAGACAGAAGATACTAGAATCTAGACCTCTCTCTGGGCACTAGACACTAGACATGACTAAGTCATAGGGTCAAATTATACATGGATTGAATTATATACATGTGATTTGAATAATTAGGTAGGTAGGTACTAAGTACTCGTGGCAGGCGTATATCGACTGATTGACTTCTTAAAATGAGAATATTGCGACCAAACACCCAAATGTCAATTTGGGAAAAGTAGACAGAATTTGGGAGGCAGGTGTGAGTACATCCGCCCCAGGAACCATTTATTGGATAACCAACACCTCTGCCACCTGGTCACCTCAGGTGGTTCAATACATTTGGTGGTTTAGCAGGGGTGCCCGGGTTCATCAGGTGAGCCTACCAGCTGCGTGGCTTGCCAGATCTGGGGAGGCTGAACGCATCGTCTTGCGCCGCAGTCAGAGGGATATACATATTATGTTCGTATGTCCTTCACTCCTAGAGACCCTGATCACGAAATTTCTACCCACGCCTCGTACCCTTTTCCTTCCTAGAACTTCATCTGCTTCCTTTCCTTAGGAAAGGTCATTCACACAGCACCCCAAAAGATGACATCAGTTGAGCCTCTTGTGTGCGGTTAGTGTAAAAAAATAAAAAAATGCTGAATAAGGAATTAATAAAATTTAAAAATCAGTTTCAGTGTTTCAGTGCCGGCAACCCGGGCGTTTATTTAAGGTTGGTTCTGTACAATTTTTTTTTTTTAATTAAACTCCTCACTAGACAAAGTCTGTTCTGAGGCTGGTAATTAACAATTTATATGTATATAAACCAAATGTTTAGTAAAAAATAGTAAAATAAAAATAATAAGAAAAAATAGTTAAAAAAAATGCCGTAAAACTTTCCTTTTTTTACCAATTTCATAATACATACGTAATATTACCTTAAAAAACACAAAACTACGCTTATTAAAATCGATTAGTGATAAGTTCTTCTAATATCTTTGGTGATAATACTGTAAAAATTGTTCCAAAGGCAAGTTCAATGAATCAAGCAAATAGCATCGTCACCTTGTTGCGGTTTACCGAGTCCAAACGATCGCGGCACACTCCAAACGCACATCTCAAGCAATTCCCTACCACAAGGCCGACAGACTGTGCCGCGTATCGAGCAATGACCTGATTAAAAATTCAGCTTATCAAGCGATTGTACATTATATTTTACACTACCTACATTATTGTAGTCCGATCAACAATATCCGCAATTCACTCATCTGGCTCGTTGGTCTAGGGGTATGATTCTCGCTTTGGGTGCGAGAGGTCCCGGGTTCAAATCCCGGACGAGCCCAATTTTTTTGTTTGCAAATTGTTTTTTTTTACAATATTTTTTTTGGTCTGTCTTTGAAAACGTTATATTTGTATAAAAGATTGTTCAGTTTTCTATGACTTGAGTTATATATTATGTATTTAATTAAACACCAACCGATTTCAACTGACCTTCAATCGTTCTCGAACAAATTGGCTCATTTACATTTGTAGCATAACATATTACATAACATCATTTCAATTTATTATTTTTTCATCTAGGTCTGAATTTTTACTTTTATCTTCCGTTATGTCAATATTATTATAAATACTCGTGAAAATTCACGCGATTTTAATAAAGACAATCAAAATAACTTTCTGTTAAAAATATAGGTACCTACTCACATAATCGCTTGTTTTAATCATTTTCAGTTATTTTTGTAATGTGGATTTTTCATATTATAATTTATTCACAGTCTCTCTAATAAGCTCATGGTAGTGGAACATAGTTATAATATTATGATATAATGATCTCCTTCGTATGGGCCTGTTCGAACCTTCAGTTTGAGAACTCTGTCATAGAAAACATTTAACTGTAGAGGACTAGGGACGCATAAAGATAGCGTCGTATAAACTGCAGTCTCTTACAAAGGTTTAGTTGAATTTCTATTGTGTTTCCATTTTACATTACGAAACAACGGTTTTGTTTGCTTGCCCTTATTATGTTTTGTTCTCAGCAAATAAATGACGAAATACGATTAAGGTAGACACAAAACTGCCAGATTATACAAATATTGTTAACAAAGCGAGGAGTTTGTGTTTCAAGTGTTTAATCATATTTCCAAAATAAAATCTAATTCATATAAAAAATAAATATGCGAGTGGTTTCACTATAGTTTTGTAATGCCTTCAGAAGGAGAAACTGCTGTCACGCATAATAATAATTACACAGCACAACTTGTTCATGATTATTGCTTTATTATATAAATTAAATGATCATATTTTTGAACCTTCAAATAAAAGTTTTATTTTCAAAGTCTGCATAAAACAGCAGTAATTATTTTTTTAATTGATACATTAGAATTATTTATTTAAAAATATATTATTTGGTAATGTGAACCTATTTTACTATTTTATGGGACAAATTATGTACGTAAATAAAATGGACTGTGTTGAAATTATTTACTGCGTATTACAAAAATTACAAATGTAGAACACATAAAGGTAAATGAATAATTTTAAAAAAAATGAACAAGTAGTAGCAATTACAAATAGTAGAAATAAGAACATAAAGTATTTATATTGATTATTTAGAACAATAAGAAGAGGGTCGTGGAGGCAGTGGCACTATTTTATGACAACTGTCTTTAGTGATGTTGAAAATATGAGCGGTCACTGCAGCATCGATTATGAGTAAATAGATACTCAACTTTATTTAGTGACATTGAAAATGTCAGCGGTCACTGCAGTAAATAAAGTGATTTACAGAAAATACTAATACTAATAACGTCAAAATAATGGGGGCGAGATATTTAAAAAAAAACACAATTTATCATTGTTTGCGGAAACCCTGGAAATTGAACCGGGACCTAATATAATGTACTAAGCAATTCACTTTATCTGATAACGATTCGCCTTCTATGAAATGTTTCTTTGCCCGATTTCCAAATCCTATTTAATATTGAACGAAATACAGAAAAAAAAACTGCTCAATATTTTACCTCTTTTGCCCTTTAAATAACCTGGTTCACAATTAATAGCCAATAAGCGCTGGATATCTGATCACGATTGAACCCAGGACCTCTGGTGATTATCCTGAATACCGCAGGAATCACTTTGACCCAGGATAAGGCCTGATCCTCAATATCCAGATCGTCCTCTATCATCATGATGCACTTTGCGGATTAAAAGCACCACGAGGGATGCTATTATCCTGTCTTCCAAATTAAGGAGAGAAATTATTAATGTGATCGTGTATGAATGGATGGAAGGTTTATGGGGCGAATGCTAAAGAAGTTATAAGTGAATGCGATCCTTGCATGATTGTGTGTGTAGATGGTTGCATGAAGATATTACATAGGAAGGAATGATATACAGAAATAATTGGGAAAAATTGTAAAGAAATAAGTACCGAAAACAATTTTTTATTTATTTTTATGTTTATAAGAATCGACAAAGATAATGAACCGCCATACAACTCTCTCTTGGCACCCACTCTAAATCACATTCATACATACTCTTTTGAACATGACCTGACTCGAGTATTTGTTCATTTGCTCGAGACATGCCTTCCTCGGACGTCCCCAATTTTTCTACCATTCACCATGCACCACTTAAAAATAATATAAATATGTAGATCATTCGGACGGAGAAACTACTGTGGAGGTAGTGGGAGATTTTCAAATATTGTCAGGTTATTTGTAACCCGGAAATGTTTGTCTTTCTTATAAAACACTCCTAACGCTGATAAGAACAAGCTTTGGAAGCTTCATCGTAATCGGATAAATGGTATTGGAACGCTTAAGGGACAAACATTATATAATATTAGTTAGAAAATAAAAATAAAACTTGGAGTTCTACAAATTAAACTTTAAAACCATAAATTAATAAATTATTTTTACACCATTTCCATCACCCGCTCCACACGTCCATATCATCTAAGCGTATTTTTCTTAAGGCGATGCACTACATAGTGAAATAATATTTTGAATCGAGCCGCCATCAATAACACTCCTTACGTAGATGGCGATAAGGCTTAAATTCCCGCTTAACACCATCCAGCTGTTTTGATTTAGGCAAGAAAAAAATATGGCCAAAAAGTGCCTTTTATTTTATTTTAAACCTTTTCCGATCATTTTATAAAAAACTTAATTTTCCACTTTATACAATAAAACCATAACCGAAAATGGATTATAAGTAGGAGATTTTGAACTTTAAAGCAGTTTTCATAGGCCTTATAAATTATTTTTTTCTGGGCTTACTAAAAGACTTAGGTAAAAACTACTCGATTATTTCAAAGGCCAAGATGTATTAAACCTACTCGTGGTATTTATTTAAAGCATCTGAAACATCTCTAGGCGACCAAATTTTCAAACCAAAAGCACATGATTTTGCATTACTACGCAGTGCATTGCCTTAATCTTATGCGTAGTCTTGCATTTTTTCTGTATCTCCACATTGTAACTCGGTTATTTTATTTTTTTTTTTTAATTCCTTTATTTTTCCCAATTTTTACATTAATTACATACAATATTATATAAATCAATACGAATAATGGGAACCCACTAAGGCGCAGCCTGTGCGTGGGTAATATATTTAAATTATTATTTTATTGTACCTAGAAATAAACAATAATTATAATAAAAACAAGATTACATTTTGTCTAAGCGGTTTGTATAAAAAGTGTTTATAATAGTGTATAGTGAAGTTATAAGTGTTTAGTGTAATATATGGTGAATATTTATGAGAAACATAAATTGATACAAATTAAATAAAAAAAGTTTCAACTGCTGTATCAAAAAGCCATAATTTTAATTATTTTAAATATTGAGGAAGTTTAGTAATCACTTGAATATTTTTCGGTAAAAGATTAAAAGTACGAGGTCCAATGAAACTGCAGTGTGTTTGCATTTGTTTCGTGTTCGTTTGGGGGGTATAAAATACATTATTATTTCTAATGTTGGTTCTGTTTTCATTTATTTCGAATTTATTTTTGTTTTTAAAGATGTATTTCATAGTTTGCAAAATAAATAGTTTACGGAGACAGAATATTGAAGATTCTTTGTATAACTCATCTGTTGAAAATGTTCTTTTCCGACTATACATAACTTTGATGATATAATTTTGAATTATTTGTAAAGGTTTGATATGTGTTTGAAGCGCACCGCCCCATCCTATTATTCCGTATATAAGTGAAGATTGCACCAAAGAAAAATAAATAATTTTCAGTTTTTCAACATTGAGCACTTCTTTTAGTCTGTAAAATGTGTATGTAAGATATCTTAATTTACAGACGGTATTATTAATTTGTGACTGCCAATTTAATTTTGTATCAATAACAACACCTAAATATTTAATCTTTTAACTTTTCCGAGTTCAAAGCAAGATGAGCATATTTCTTGATTACAGTTAACGTTATGTATTCGAATTTTAAGGTTATTGGGGGGTTTATTTTTACTATTTTTAGAAAAGGTTAGGTAAAATGTTTTACTATAGTTTAAGAAGAGTCTATTACTTTTGAGCCATGATGAGACATATGTAATACATTTTGTTGCGTTCAAAAAAGTTTCAGGCCAGGATTTTCCATTCACTATTATTACTGTATCATCAGCGTAAGATACAATTTTACCAGGGATTATAACATCACACAAATCGTTTATGTATATTAGAAAGAGAATTGGGCCAAGCACAGTTCCCTGTGGTACTCCATTTTTTATTCCTGTTTCAGTACTATAAAAATCCCCTATTTTTGTTTTTTGTTTTCTGTCTTTGAGGTAGCTAGTAAGAATTTTTAGTGTATCATTTTTTAAACCTATTTGATTCATTTTTTTTATAAGTAGATTGTGATTTACCGTATCAAAAGCTTTTCTTAAGTCTAGAAATATATTGAAGACAATATTAGTGATTTCTAAACGAAAATCTGAAACAGAAAAATCAGAAAAGGAAACGGTCACATCTGGGACACGGGTTGAATCTTGCGATCATACATAAAGATAGTTGCCAATAAAAATGTGCGGTGAAAAAATGAAGACAATGTTAGTGGTTCTTATTCGAAGTATGATACAGTTAAAAGTGACCGAGGGGAATAGGGTCCCATTAGCTCAGTCGGTAGAGCACTGTCCCGGAAAGACAAGGGACTGGGTTCGAGTCCCAGATGTGACCGTTTCCTTTTCTGATTTTTCTGTTTCAGATTTTCGTTTAGAAATCACTAATATTGTCTTCAATATTTAAATATTACAATTTGAGGTTTTACTCAATAAAGTTTTTCCGAAAAATAAATATTTATTCTAGACTTGCAGAAAAGTCAACAGATGTCGCACATTAAAAATAAAAAAAAATAAGATAGGTTTATCTAAAAAGACGCTGTCTGAATTGCATTTAGTTCGGGTTGAATCTTGCGATCATACATAAAGATAGTTGCCAATAAAAATGTGCGGTGAAAAAATGAAGACAATGTTAGTGGTTCTTATTCGAAGTATGATACAGTTAAAAGTGACCGAGGGGAATAGGGTCCCATTAGCTCAGTCGGTAGAGCACTGTCCCGGAAAGACAAGGGTCCTGGGTTCGTGTCCCAGATGTGACCGTTTCCTTTTCTGATTTTTCTGTTTCAGATTTTCGTTTAGAAATCACTAATATTGTCTTCAATATTTAAATATTACAATTTGAGGTTTTACTCAATAAAGTTATTCCGAAAAATAAATATCTAGAAATATAGCTAAACTCTTTTTATTTTGATCAACAGATGTGTATAATTTTTTTAGTCAGATCGAATATTGCATCTTCAGTGCTTAGTTTTGTTCTGAAGCCATATTGATTTTGGGACAGAATTTTGTTTTGTTCTAGGTAATTCATTATTCTATTTTCGATACATTTTTCAAATATTTTTGAGAGGTTTGAGACCAAGGAAATGGGTCTGTAGTTGTCTAATATGTGCGTTTCTCCCGATTTGTGGATTGGTATTATGATAGAGGTTTTTAATTGTTCGGGAAAATTTCCCTCTTTTAAAGATATATTAAAAATATGTAGCAATGGAGTTAAAATGTAATGTTTTATTTTTTTAGTGTGTTATAGATAGTTTTATCACATATATGTCTGAGGTATCTCCTTTCTACAGCATTCAGTATGCTAAATTTTCACAGGAATCTTCCCAACTGCATAGAACACAGGATGAATTACAGCATCCTAATCTCTTCAGAAGATACCTCCTCTTCGTTTAATGAACCACTGACCATCGTAGATTAGCCACCAATTAAATGGATCTCTCAGTGGCCGCTGATTGCTGGTTTAGACGGGATCTGCATAGTGGTGTCCTCACTTGCCCCTTTATGGAACGGGTAGATATGGGTGCTCGGACAGGTCTAAAGCCGGGAATACACATGCCTGTAGCTGGGACACTTGCATGCAAGCTCCTTGCACGTGCCAGCTACTATCATGTAAATACGCTAACTTGCATGCCTGTACCTGCCTTGCAAGTAGATTGCACAACATTTGATTTACTGGCATGCAAGTTGAGGGAGGGGACGAGGGGGGCTATGAAACCGGCATGTGTGAACGTCACGACAGGTACGGGCATGCCAGTAGCTCAGTCTCTCATTAAATTAGCCACACATTGTACTGCCAATTGCAATACGATGATATTTAATTCACTTCGAATGTTTTCCATTGCCAAAAAGCTTGAGACTACTCAGTCTCAGAGTGATTTGAGACACGTACTGTCTAGTGACTGGCATGTGTATACGTCTTGCAAATACAGGCATGCAAGGACGCAACTTGCATGTAAGTTTAACTTGCATGTGTATTCTCATTGCGCCAGTAACTTGTACATGCCATTAACATGCATGCAAGCTACTGTTCCATTTTACAGGCATGTGTATCGCCGCCTTTATGGGTAACTAATAGGTAACTACACGGTGCAGCCGACTTTGCGAAAGGTAATGACGAAAAATGGCAAATTGAAAGATAATTAATAATTAAGTGGGTACTTGTTGTCTTACAGGAATGTGGACACGAAGTATGTTTTTCGCATCTTTCTTCTTTTTGTATACAAATTATATCAACTGTATTTATATCATATACGACTTGAGATGAATATTAATTTTTGTATTTTATTATTCCGGGTTGCGCATCATCCTTCTTTAGCCAACGTTTTGGACAGCTTTAGAGAGTCCATCAACAGGTCAAATACATAGATTGTGGTGAACTGTGTGTTTATGTATATAGAAGTGATAGGTATCGTGTAGGCGCGGGCCGTCCATACATGCTGTGGATCCTTAGCGACCTAATGTGATTTTTATACAAAAACGGCGCTGTGAAAAATCATACAAATTTTATTATTATAAGACATGCATATTATCTACCGTTTCTGTTTACGCACAACGAACGACACGATACAAAGAGCGCTGGCGAGTCTAAATACACATACATTCTCAAATACTGCGAAGCGCGTAAAACACACTGTGGTGTGGAAGCGATCTGTAAACCGTATCCAAGAATGCTAGAACGTAGAACGCAGGTTATTTCCGCGCATTAATAATTATAGTGAAAACCATATCAAAATCCGTTGCCCAATTTAACTAAGACTTTTTTAAGAATTAAGCAAACAGAAAGATGTGGATTATTTTATACCATTTAGAGATAATTAAAATAGCGCCATCTATAAACGAGAAATTACTTTGTTTATTGCCACGATTTTTCATTTATTTAATTTGTTAAAACCGACCGGTTTCACTTAGAACAATCTTTCACTGTGGAACGATATACAACTATACCAAATATTATGAGGTCCGGTAAGTTGCCGTTTGGTCTAAGACTAAAGGAACGGGGTTCCATCAGACTTTCCACCCAGGGATCCAGTAGGCCGGCCCTGTGCAGTCGGAGCAGTCCGCTCCAAGGAGTCAAGGAGAAAATACGCTGATAATAAACCTAAGCCTAACACCTAATAGAGGGCCCTGTAGGTTTGTACTAGCTCCAGGCAAAGCAGACTGGCCCTGGTTCCACGGGATCTCTTTGCGGCGCGGTGACGTCGCGGATTCAATCCTCTGCTAGCGAAGTCCTTATTCAAGTTACATTTTCTGCCTGAAAATAAAATGTATGGTTGTAGGAGCAATGCCAATAGCATCAAGTTATAAGATATCTAGGAATTTTAATTTACTTTTAATTTTATTTTAATTTTAAACGTTGCGAGAAAACCGAAATTAAAAAAAAAGTGAAAATAGCTAATTTGGCAGTGTGTACTTTTACTTTAAGGCTCCGTAGTAAGCGTTAAAAAAAGAAGAAGATGGTTTGAAAGGGAGATATGTAAACAAGAATGTAAATAATTTATGAATGAAAATATTTAATAAAACAAAGACTCGTTTAATAGAGCAAAAATCTCTCGACAAATGCTTAAGTTTATTGTTTCTTAACATATTTTTTTACGTTAGAATTTTTAAAGTTGCTTTTAAAGATTCAATGTCAATTTTGTTCATACGTATAACATGTTAAATAACCGAACAAAATATGTTTTTGATAATTTTCGGAGCATGCTTTGCGATTTTCAGATGTTATCTTCAAAACAACAATTTTTTTTTCAAATCTGCCTTTTACTAAGCGCCTAGCATTGTGTAAACCTTTGAATGATAAAAAGATACTTAAAATATTGTTTATGAATGCAGATTACGAGCTTTTTCAATAGTAAAATACAGCACAGTCAGTAGTTACGTACCGAAATCGTCGAGTACCTTTTAATTTACATGCAATTAGATGACAGAAGGTAGATTAAAATGACACATTTATTTAAAATTATTCGCCCATTTCACGCTTCGTTTTTTCCACCATTTCCTGTTGCATTCACCTTTCAAACCCATTCGATCAAATGTAGATAATATTATGTATGCAATACAGTTTATAAAAATAGACCCTAATTTGACCATGTTATCTGCCATTGTTGGCATTGTAGCCTGGACGTAAAATTAATCGTGCCGAAAGGGGCCGCGCCGCCCGACATAATTAGTAGGTATGTTATGGTACGATTGTATGGATAAGTTATTATATTAAATACAATTATTTGTTAGCAATTGTCTGTGTGGGATTGTACGGACTCTGCAAGCTGAAAGGACGTAAGCCTATTTTTCAGGAGGCAGGAAAGGTGAAAAGGACCTATATGAAATCATTAGCGCGATAGGTTTTGCGCACTCAGAAATGCATCAAAGACTCTGACTGTCGGTTCCCAATATTTGCATCGCTTCTCCCTAGTCGCTATCGCCTTGGTATATGGTGAAGACAAAGAAAGCATCGACTATTTTTTTCTTTTAGCAGGTTTCGGGAATATCTGGTGGGGATCTCCCCCTGTGAAGAACCGCCGCTGGGGTGAGGACATATTTGTCTCATCCTGGCTATGAATTCGATAATTGCGTTGTTACAAATAACATTCCCATCACTAGTTCATACAAGTGGATAAGAAATTTTATGACGAGACCAGGTAACATGATTCTATAATATGAATGACGGCGCCATCAGCAGAAAAGATCTCAGTCCCACGGTTATAAAATAATAAATACAATATAATGCAGCCTGAACAAGATGCAGTGGGCACTATCATGTTCCAAATAACAAGAAAGCGAAATGATGAGACAAGAAACACGGTGTCTTTTATCTGTATTAATTTGGTGATAACGATTATAATATTCATGATTCAGTTGTATGTAGCTTAAACAAGAGACTAACGCCCTATCTGCCTAATGTGCCGCTAACCGCCGATTTACAGTTAAATTACCTTTTTGCTTGAGATTTGATACTTCCATCTCATCGAACAATACATCAATGTTCCATCTTCTATCATTAATTCTCATCAAATAATGAACTTATGCACATCCCGAATGTACCTACATAATCTGAATAATTAATTGATGGACTCAGTAACATGGTTTGTTCTAAAAATTGTGTGATAGCGGAGAGACCTTAATTTTTTTCGGGTAATTTTCCCTTTTTTCTTGTTTGAATTTATATCAATAAATCAATGATTTCTAATTATATTGTTTGAACCTTCCGTTTAGGGAACAAAAAATACAAGTAACTGTAAAAATTAAGTTCGCAGAATGGTAGACTCATTTTGTTAGGAGCTCAAAGGTCGTGGGTTGAAAACAAATAGATGAAAGGAAATATTGAATGTATCTACCTAAGAACCCGCACTTTTTATGGGATGTATTAATGTATGGGTATATACTATGAATTAGAGTAGTATACTCTCAGCATGTTCCTGGTATCAGACACTTATCAGAAATTGTTAATTTTATTCCGTTTTTACTAAATTATTTTGAAACTCTTTAGTTCGGTGTCTTGGTCAGAAAAAATGATGCCTGCTACAAACCACTCCTTGCTTTTCACTTCATTTTTTTATGTTACTTTGAAAATATGTTCACTTTTCAGCAAATTACTATTATTTGTTTCCACTCATACTTTTCACTATTTCCTGTTCCTACGAGTATGTATTGCAAATGAGCGGATCGGTTGATGCGTAATAGGAACCTAATAGGCAGTTCTTGCTACTAACCTTTAATTTGATGTTGTTCATTGTGGTAAATGTTCTGAAAAAAAAATAATAAGAGATATTCGTACATTTTTTTGGGTTTTTTTAAATTTTTTTTTTTATCCTTAAGAAAGTTGGAGAATAAAAAATATTGTTAGTAACAACTCTTTTAAATATCATTCCGAAAGCAAAATGGTGGCTGCAGGCCGTCTGTTCTTATTGGCAAGGTATTTTACGTTGTTTTTTGTCTTTAAAATGAGTTTTTGTTTCAAATGTTGGTTTTAATTTGCCAAATAATAAATTACCATACTTTCATGTGATTTTAGAGTTTGTAAACAATTTTAAAGTTATCGACGATAGCAAACACTCTGTAGAGTGTTTGCTATCGTATATATATATATATATTTTCATTGTCCTGAAGAAAGTTGAGTGCAACCAAAACCGGTCGACCTATATAACTAAAAAAAATTGGTTTAAAACAAAGCTTTTTTTTTCATTTACTTTTAAGGTTGTTTGTTCATCACAATGAAAATTCCTAGAAAACAACCTACTACTCGATTTGTTCACTGTGGTCAACATAGACTATAGGGGTACATTGTGGTGCTTTAGTTATTTTTCGCCAATTGCACATTATGACATATAGACGACGGGTTACGAAAATATTAACGCTTGTACCAAGAGCACATGTGCAGTTGGAAACTGGGGATATTTCCGATACTGACAATGAAAATGAATTACATGGACCTCTCTCTTCGGCTGACTTTTCTTCTATTTCACCTCCTCTCTACTTTTTTATAGAACGTTTTCATCTACTCAATAGTTCCGACTCTGGTATTGTTCCGGATGATCAAATGAATGTTGTGAAGTTCAACATGAGCTAAAAAATCAAGCCAGAGGTGTTCCACCGACTACAATTTTAAAGAAAATTTTCCCAACGTCATGAATAACCCAATTATGATAATATTCCTTTTCTTCTCAGACTAAGACACCAGCATCAGTTATATCATCAGCGAGGAAAGCTAGGTCCAGGAAGTAGGTAATTTCGGCTGCCGAAAGGTCAAAGAAAATGAACAAGTTTGAGCTGAATATTAGATGAAGTCAGAGACGTCTAATTAAAAATGGCAATAAAAATCATGCGCAGGTTTCAGGTTGAGCAACGAGAGTTGAAATAACAAAGAGCAGGTATCCGTTCTATTACAAATTTACAATGGACCATGAAAAACATGATATGAAAACATTCAGGATAGATTAAGAACACAAGCATGTTGAAACACGTCATTGATAGTAATACGCACCTTGAAATTTGTATAACTAATCACTAAGTTCTAACAGAATAATTAATAATATTATGTAGAAATTACGACTATACCGAGTTATGTTTGACGAGCGGTTAGTTATTCAGAGTTGATAAGTAGTTATCTAATAACTGTAAATATAAAGCTCAGTTTTTCTGATTTTGTAAAAATCAATTCCCAGAATTTGTGTTTCTCCCACACAGAGAAAAGGAGTATTGCTCATTTATTAAGAATTTCTTCAAGTAACCTATTATTTTATTCATTAAAGGCTTACAATCCCGTTTTCAACCGGATTACCAATAACCTGAAGAGATTCTCCCAATTTCCCCGTGCGTAGTGCGCCTTCTAGATTTGAAATGGATTTAAACTGACTACTATGTTTTCAGATTTGAAAAGCAAAGGACTTACCAACCATTGTCGTACCCTTTGCCTTCCTTCTTCTATTATTTCAAGACTCACAACAGTTCAAAAAAGGGTTGCCGTAAATTCGGTAGTAAGAAAGTATAAATGCTTTCCCGTACCTCTAAAAAATCTAAAAATATTTTTACTTAATTCAGTTAACAGTAAACTGAGAAAAATTTAAAGAGAAACTTAAAATAATGAATAAAAACGCTTATCGGAAAAGATAGTAAAACATTTAAAGTTGATAATCCAACGAAAGAAAATAAGAAATAAAACCCGACCATTGTAAGTGATGGTTTCAACATTCCTTTTTATAATATTTCTCTGTAGCTTTTATCCGAAGATGCGACTTGTAGGTGGGTTTAGGCAAAGTGCAGACATTTTCAACTTGGTTGGCGAAACAGCTGTCAACACAGGAGAAAAGAACCCCAGCGGAATCGATAAATCACCGGGTCGCTCGTAATAATCGCGATGAAAGAATAAGCGCAGTCCCAGACTCTCAAGTCACATTGCACATCACACTGAAAAGACTTTCACCAGAAGTGTAGTCTATATGATTTGGAATTTAATTGGCAAATAAAATTTACATGAGTTGTTTCGACTTCTAGGCCACTACAACCAAGAGAAATTAAATATCTATTCAAAAAAGATTTTCGATAATTGAAAAAGATTGATCAATTTTCCCAATAGTATAGAAGAGTGGACCTTACTCCGGGCAAATCAGACACATCAATAAACCCACTTCTCTTTAGCCAAGACATTTCAACTCCTAGGCCCACACTGTCTAATGAAAAATGTTGATATCTTAAAGCATAGAAGTTGTTTAAATAATTGCTTCATTAAAATAATTAATGTCGTTATTAATTTTATATTTATTTGTAGAAAAAAATTCCCAAACAACTTTCATTGTTTTAAATTTATTTTTTTAGGTACAGGATGTCCGGGGGTAAAGTTTACAAACTTCGGGGGTGATTATGCATGATGGTAGAAGTAAAAAGGATAAATTACATTTTCGAAATTCCACTATTTTTTTATAAGATTTTCTTTTATTATTTTTTTACTTGAATTGTAGAATCACCTTCCAAAGTTGTGCCCCTCGGAATAAAAATAATTGAAAGAAAATCAGGTAAGTTTTTATCACACATCTTCGGATCTACCGGATCTGCCCTGATGATGGACACTGCAACGCTGTCCGAAACGTCGGCTAAAGAAGGAGTTAGCGCAACACGGCATAACACCCCAAAAACAAACAACAAGAAAGAAAATCAATTTGCCCTTGAAAAACGTCGAAATTTTATCGTGATGAAATTATTGTTAAAATACCTTTCATATTTTCAAATTAACAAATATGTACAAGTCTTGACGTTATTTCACATTTACATTATAAATTTTACTTTGTTTTATATTATTATCTGTAAATATTCCACTATACTAAATTAAATTACCCATGAAAAGTGTCCTCCTCGACACAGTGAACTCTTACCGCATAGAGGAGAACAATAAACGATTGCTGTAAACAAGCAATATGTTTGACAGAATAATAAAAACTTAAAATAGTAATATTTTAAAAAGTTTGATCCATTTCACTGAAAATGTGGGAAAAATTGATATTAATTCGGCAACAGACTCGTCCACACTCATCTGCAGCCCCTGCTATTTTTACCTCTTCAGTGGCGCATGAGGAGAATTGAATCCCCGGCCCTGGGCCGGTGGGGCGTCGCGCCGCGCGACCTGCAGATTTATGATTGCGCCTGCGCTCTGACAAGAACGTGGGGACCTCTGTACTCTGTACCTGTACCTGTACCTGTACTCTGTACGCCCAGAAGATAACTCGATGTCTGTCTTTAGTAGTTTGGCGAAAGCTGCAGATGGATATCGAATATCTTCATTTTCGTGACCCTTGAAATTTAATCACTTCATATGATTCTCATGAAACTCTAAAGAACGGTTAAAACTTTGCGCACGTGATTATTATACTCTGATACACGGGGTTTTTACATTTCATAACCTCCCTTGTTATAAACGCATTCCTTGAAGCCAATAACAATAAATTTAATGAAATAAATTAAAACACTTTGTTTTTACCACGGTAATCTTTATTTTTTTTAAATCGACATGTTTCGAAAACGATGTTCTCTTCATCATGTCCCGATGAAGAGAACATCGTTCTCGAAACATGTCGATTTAAAAAAATAAAGATTATCGTGTTAAAAAAAATGTTTTAATTTATTTCATTAATAAAATGGTGCCACAAAGTGAATTTGCAAAATTTGAAGAAAACAATAAATTTGTTTTAAATACACTGTACAGGTTGTCCGGTAAGTAATGGATTACTTTTCAACTGTGAAAAAATGGTACGTATGTTGGACATTTTTGAAATTGCTTAAAATTGACACCCTTGCTGTTTCAGTTTCAAGGTAAAAAAGGAAAAAAAATTCTCTACGTGTTTTAATATTTGAGTCGTGCTGTCAGAAGTAGAATAGTGTTGTTTCATTTTTTTTAATTTATTCAGTGTTTTCATTGGTTTTTACAGTTTTTAGGTGTGTTAAAATCACGAAGCCAGGCACATGCCCGTGTTGTAACATAAATAAATATGTTTTTTTGGTTTAATTGAATCTTCAAATTGCAGTGTCCCACCATGTGTTAACAAGAATAAACGTAGGAAACATGCGTGGCTCAATAAAAACGTCAAAACTTAATAATTATCAAGAGATAAGACGATCTCTATCATATTCCCAGATGCCCGTGGGCGTTAAAGAGTCAAATAGCGACCATACAAACAACTTATTAGATGAAAATACCACGCATATTTCTACCAGGTGAAAATCAATTCCCATCGAGTAGGGCTACATCGTCAAGTCGCACAGTCTACACTCTACACTCTACTTGTCACTACATAACCACCTTCACCGCCCGCAGCCTGACAGACAAAATTGATTTTAATTTCAATTTTTTTATTAAAACATCGTAACCTTACAATTATTGATAGAGTAATTGAATCCGTCAAACTAAAAAGCAATGGAATACAATATTTAAGGTTATTTTTAATAATTTACTGGAGGAAGAACCGATTATTATGCACGGTGTCCGAAAACTTCAAGTACGAGCGATAAATTGGTAATAATTGTATTTTACTATGTAACTAACTAAATAACCATCATGCCGTTTCCCGCAGGGGTAGGCAGAGAGGACGGACCGCTAAACAACTTGATCTTGGCACACACTTCTTGCCTCATTCACATGCATAGATCGTCTCACGCATACTCTTGCAAGGCCCGAATCTGGTATCTGATTCACTTGATCGCGCCATGTCTTCCTCGGGCGTCCCCGATTTCTTCTACCCTTTATATATTCTCCTTACACTCCTTTCTTCGTTCGTTCGCTCTACATGCCCAAACAAGCTAAACCTCCCTTTTTAAACTTACTCATTACGATTACATCAGCCTTGTATTCTCTGCGGATGTCCACATTTCTCACACGATCACACATGATTTTACCACACAAACGACTCGGGGATCTCATAGCTACACCATTGAATTTGCTTTCATCCTTCGTCTGCTAATTACATGCCTCACTGCCATACATCAGGGTAGGTACCAGCACTCCATTGTGTACTGCTAGCTTCGCTTCTTTGGACATTTTTTGTTTTGTTTTTAAGGAGTTTATAAGTTAGGATGAATTAAAAAAATTAATAGGCGATATTATCACCCGAGCGACCGATTTTTCACAAATTTAACAGAAATTTTATTTAAATTATTTTTTTCATTTGTATAAAGGTAAGCACTTTTTGCAAATGCATAAATAAACTAGGGACTCGATTCACTCGAAAACAAAAGCTGAAATTGAAAAAAAGTAATATCTACCCCACAATCTATTCCAAATGTGATGTGGATTCACCAGAGGTTTCCCTGATATACCAGGAATTTTCGGACACCATGTATACCTACAAGAGACTTCGCAGTACCTAGTACAAAAGAATAGCTCCAAAGTAGTATATACGTTCAGTATCGCCCTGGTGAATGACCACCATTCACGATCGAAACGTTGTTTCAAATGGTTAGCCTGGATTTGGTGACCAGATTTTAATTGTCTGTTAATTCCTCACCTTCCTCTTCCCCATCTCCTTCCCCTCCTCACTACCTTCAATTTCACAACATACCACAATTGAGAATGCCATTATCTCACAGGATCCAGGCGGTTTGAAGTAGTCGGAACTCTTGTGCGGTCCTCACATTAAAATAAATATTAACTGTAAAAAGAAGATGACTCAATTTTAATGTATTTTTTAAATTACGAGGAACGACAAATACGGGGAAACCCAATAATACATAATTCTAGGAAAGATTGACGTAATATGATAGATGTAGCATAGGAATATACCGAGCTTAAAAGTCAACGTAACTGGTGGGTACAACATCAATATCGCACTGGACGCAGCCTGTAGATGCAGGGTGAAGATTGCCCTTTAAATGTCAACCTCCGATGAGAGAACACCATAAGAAGAAGACCCAATTGTTCCATCGTCTAGGGTCAGTGCTAGATGGCAACCCTATTAATTAAAAACAAAAAAAAATATGATAAGGAAATGGGAAAGAAGGAACTTATTGGGAAGTACGAACCAAATCAAGACTAGGACTATTAATATATAGTATGCACCATACATGGATGGTATTAAATGATTATGATTAATGTACAGGGTGTATTATTAGCACCTACCCAAAAGATTAAAAAAGCTATTATGAGCCGTAGAGCTATACAAATAGAGGTGCTATTACGAGCTAATATCTCGTCGAAAAATGTTCACTATTAAACGCGATAAGCGGTGCGCCTGACCGGATCATTAGTTTTAATTAAGTGTTGGAGGTCAGTTGTAGGTAAAAAAATGGAACCTATTTTTTTCGCTTCATGTCTCATCTAAATATAATTCAGCAATGTTCCGAGAACATTTGGAGTAAAAATGTAGACATAAATTTGCTGTCCGATGATATAAGATTTCTAACCCAGTTCGCCGTTATTGGGTACTGTCAATCGATTCACAACACACTGTTTTCCAGCAGCACCGCACAGACCGTAGAGCGGTATCACGTGATCCGTTGCGATGTATGGCAGTGTGCTCAGTTCACGTGACCCGCGTTTTGTTTTTTGAAAAATTATATCTAATGTTTTACTTCAAAGATGCTAGGGAATCACAGGTTCAAATCTTACGGGTACATGGCGATACCCCCTGTGAATCGTTTTATGGGCGAATACGTCTGTGAACCAATGGATTAACTATGATTGCATTCCAATAAAATTGCATCGCCTCTTCGGATAGTTGGAAATGCAGTGAGCAAGAGGTGAGAATAAAATAATTATTACTCTCACCTTCTCGACATTACATTTCTCTCCGTTTAATTTACCAGTTAATTGTAATTACCTGCTCGGAAGTGGTATATAGTTCAATACTTGAAAATGATTTGAATGATTCCTTTCAACGACTTTACATAAATCGTTATTCGTGATACGATTCTTGTCGATTTTTCAATAATTATGATTAAATCTAGCTTTCGAATAAACACCGTTAGTAAACCTTAAAGAAAATAAAGAGTGATTGAGATTTACATCTGCTAAAAATTTGAACGTAAACAATACATATTGCAAATATAGAATTATTATTAAATAAAATTATAATGGTACCTCATCGCTTGATTCCCACGATCAGCCCCAATTTTGAAAAATAATAGATAATTTAATTTGAATAATTTAACCTTTTCCATTATATTACAATACGCGGGAAAATTTCACATCACGCACAACACAAAAACTTATATTTTTAAGCTGTCGTACCCTCAAATTAAATATACCAATCCTAAGAGAACTTATGTAATGTTAAGCGAGACTCACATAACATGCGATATTGAAGACAGCGAAGTTACTTTTCAAGGATATACAACAATACGCTGTGATTCCTACAGTAGACACACAGGGGGAGCAATAATAATTATCAAAAAAGACATATTATATGAAGTTATATCTAACACAAAATACGAAAAGAACTGCTGGATACTAGCGATCAGGATAACTTCTGGATATAAGAAAGGAGTATACGGAGTAATTTACCATTCTCCAAATGCAAGTACCAAAGACTTTTTATCATTTATAGAGAACTGGTGCACCCAAAACCTCGAAGAAGAAGAAGATAATATCCTAACTGATGACTTTAATATAAATTTCAAAAATTTGAATGATACATATACTAAAAGACTTAAAAAAATTATCCAAGCATCGGGAATGAAACAACTTGTTAAAAGTGAGACACGAATAACGGATAAATCCAGGACGTTAATTGACCTTGTCATATCCAACAGATTAGATTTGAATGTAAAAGTTCTAGATGAGCCAAAAATAACCGACCATAACCTTATCCACATTACAGATAACACAAAAAGAACTAATACGAAAACCAGCAAAGTAATAAAATACAGAAATTATAAAAAATATAACAGTGAAAGGTTAATTGAACTTCTGGGTGATATGAATGAATTTCATCAAATGGAATTTAATGAAAAGTCTAAATCATTAATAAATAACCTTTAAGAAGTAATCGACCAGCTAATACCAATCCAAACTACTAAAATAAGAGGAACAAATAAATGGTATAACATAGAACTACAATCAATACAATATGAAAGAGATAGACTGAACAAAATTGCAAAAATCTCAAGAAACTCACAAGACTGGAAAGGATTCAAAAATACAAGAAATAAATACTCAAAACAACTGAAAGTTTGTAAGAACGATTACTTCAAAAATAAAATTATCTGTGAAAAAGGAGACACTAAAAAAATGTGGAAAACCATAAAAGGAAACTGAAGATAAAGGGATGAAACATGACATTGAATTTCCGCATCAGATACAGGGTAGCATACAGAACTGCTCCAACAAATATTTTGTAAACAGCATAACGGAATTACATCAGAGTATACCAATACTGAAGGAAGACAACCGCGTGAGAAATGTTCCCCTAAACCGAGAAAAACTTGTGTTTAAAAAGATTGATGAAACATATCTTTTACTGATTCTAAACAGCACCAAATCAAAAGAGAGTCCAGATGGAATAAGTTTTACAGTTTTAAGGGATGCAATGCCAGTGATAGGACCTCATCTACTGAACATAATAAATGAATCGTTAAGAAGTGGAAAATTTCCAAACACATGGAAAACATCTATTGTGATCCCGATTCCGAAAGTTGTTAATACCAGAAAATGTGAAGAATTTAGACCTATAAATATGTTACCAAAATACGAAAAGGTACTAGAATTTGTAATAAAGAAACAACTCGTTGAGTATTTGGAAAAACATCATATATTATGTGACGAACAATCAGGATTCCATAATAATAAGTCTTGTGAAGCTGCAATAAACATTGTGATTGATACATGGAAGAAAGAAACAGATAATAAAAAAAATCACCATTGCAGCATTCTTAGATTTTAAAAGAGCATTTGAAACGATAGAAAGGAAAAAACTTTTGGAAAAATTAGAAGATATAGGTCTTTCTGAAGTAGCTCTAAATCTTTTCAAAGAATATCTCCATGAAAGAAAAAGTGGAAAGCTCAGAATCAGAACCGATAGAAAACAACCTCGGTGTTCTACAAGGGTCGGTATTAGGTCCAATTCTATTCATTATTTACATTAATGATATAATTAAAACCATAAAACATTGCAAAATTAGATTATTTGCAGACGATACATTAATCTATATTTCATGTGAAGAGTACATAGATGCAATCAATAAATTAAATGAAGACCTACAAAATATAGCGAAATGGCTGAAATTAAACAAATTAAAACTGAATGTCAACAAAACAAAATATATGGAAATAGGCAACAAAACGCATAACACAGAATTAAAATTGACAATTAATGGCGAAAAAATTGAAAAAGTAAATGAAATTAAGTACCTGGGTGTGATACTAGATTCAAAACTAACTTTCGCAGCAAATTTTGAATATGTGCTAAAGAAGGTATCTAAAAAAGTCAATTTTCTTAGAAGATTAAGAAATAAACTAAATGGAAACACTACAGAGCTGATTTATAAAACTATAGTTGCTCCACATTTAGATTATTGCTCTACTATGTTGTATTTGGCCAATGAAGGAAACTTGAACAAGCTAGATGTTATATAGAATAGAGCTATGAGATGTATACTAGGAAAAGGAAAATACGCAAGCATAGATCAAATGAGAGAACAGCTAAATTGGATTTCTATATAAAAAGAGACTATTATTTAATGTGTTAATTTTTGTACATAAAATCTTGAACAACCAAATGCCAAAATATTTTAAGGATGAAATTGTTTTTAATAGAGATGTTCATAATTACGAAACCAGAAATGTAAATAGGATTAGATTGCCACATATGAAAAAAACAAAATCACAGAACTGCCTGATGTACAAAGGACTAAAAATGTATGATGAAATGCCTGAAAGTCTGAAGAATGAATGTATTAAAAAATAAATGTTATATTTATTGTAAAAATATGTAAAATTACAAAATGAAATATGATCTTGTTTATATTAGTTTATATTCAAATGTATAAACTAACTCAATAAATAATAAAAAAAAATAAAAAAAAGAAAACCCAGTTATATTAAATTTTTCAATTAAGTCCTAAATCGTGTATCTAAATTTCGCCAATAAACAATTAGATAATGTTAATTAAGTGTTAATCTCAAGTGACCTACCAGGTAAGTATTGTACTGTATATTTTCTCCATAAATATTTAAGTGATAACATAGATCACTGTAGAAATGTATTATAAGTTTGTACAGCGCCCTTGAGGTGATTTTGCACAAAAACGGCGCTATACAAGTCATCCAATTAACGGCCCTCGCTACTAAATGTTTCTAGCGCGAATTCGAATATCTAACTCGCTGCACCTGGCAGCTGGCCGGTGCGTTCCATTCAATACAAGACACGCACAGAGCAAAACAAATTATTATTAGTTAAAGATATTGTGATTATGAAAATAATGTTAAAATATATTTTAGAATGTAATGCAATATTACAATAGCTTGATTCATGGAGGAGGTTCTCAGTAACAACATTTAATATAACTTTTTATTTGGATTTTTTTTTTGATAAATACAATTATAAAGAGTTACAAAAGGCTTCCCTTTGTTCCAGCCTGGTTTCGCAGTACGGCGGGGCACTGTTAATACTAAATTGTATAGTTTAATTTGAGGTCACGGGTTCAAAAGCCGGCGAGGACAAAACAAATTTAATTTAATTTATATAAGTATGTCATATTATAGAATTAAAATAAATTTTATTTAGTTACATATAATGAATCTGTACCTCGTTCAAAAGTGGAAGATACGTTCAGTATCACCCTGGTGAGAGACCATAATTCAGGATTGAAAGTTGCTTGAGAACGGCGTAGATATGTTTAGTGACTAGATCTGAATAGCCTGGAACTTTCCAAACCCCCATCTTCCTTATCTCTAAAAATGTAGACCACATACATAAGGAATATAAATGAAATTTCTTTTGAGGACACTTCAATGAAAATGTTATTGATCTTCTTAAAAATTCTTACATGTTTTGGTTTTAGCTGAAACCAATTTTACTTTACTTCTTTTCGGTATTATGCACTTTGAATTACTCAGGATTTATAATAGGCATGCAGCGATTATGTCCAGGATCAATGAATTCGGGTAGCATGCAAAAATTGTAAAAGCGATTCAGCTGTTCAACCATATTAGTCTGCCGAAATTCGTCATCCCGTAAAATTTTTTCGATTTTTATCCGAGTTCAGTCTATACAACAAACATACAAATAGCTTTTTTTGTTACATGTAATTGGCCCTGAACCTGGTAAAACCAATCGTGAGATGTATTTACCAGAATTTCTCCATTTTCGCTAACATAATTTTTTTGGATTTTACTGCTTCTTATATGAGCATGCTGCGTGCTGCGAAAGGACATTTAATTTCAATCACGGTGTATTCAGAAGAAATTCCATCTGGTGTCGCACCCATATACGGATACTCTTCATGTATGAAAAGACCACACTTTTTTATGGTAATGCTTTCTAGTTCTGCAAGCTCCTTGAGGACATTGTATTCATGTTTGACTTTGACTTTGGACAATACCCTCAACACTACATCACTTGTTCCTGTATTCTCTCTGAAACCAAACTGATTGCTAGAGAGTATATTATATGTTTCTAAGAATGATACCAATCTCGACATAGCTAATCTCTCTATTACTTTTGAAAGAGTATTGAGTAAGAATGTAGGTCTGTAATTATTAACATCTAGACGATCTCCATATTTAAAAAGGGGAATTACTTTAGCTTTCTTACAATGAGAAGGGAACATCCCACTCTCGAAGCTAATACAGTGTTTTCCAATAAGAGGTGTTATTTTGAATAGCCCGCTATTTCGGTAGATGTTACTTTTGAAGCTGTCATTTTTTTACATTTGACAAGTAGAAACAACGTCATTAATAAAATGGAACGATACACGCTTCAACAACGCATTGAACTTATAAAAATTCACTTGAGTGAATCAAATGCAAATCATTTTGAGTGATGAGGCCCATTTCCACCTCGGTGGCTTCGTCAACACGCAAAATCGTCGCATCTGAGGCTCGAAAAACCCAAGAGTTATTGTTAAAAAGCCTCTTCACACTCAACGTGTGACTGTTTGGTGCGGTTTATGGTCCGGCGGAGTCATTGGACCTTACTTTTTTGAAAATGAGGCTGGAGCAACAGAATGGACAACAGTGAATGGACTGCGCTACCGAAAAAAAATGAATGATGTTTTATGGCCGGAATTGGATGGTATTAATCTGGACAACGTTTACTTTCAACAAGACGGCGCTACGTGCCACACAAGCAACGAAACCATTGATATTTTACGATTAAATATCAAAATTACACCTCTTATTGGAAAACTCCTGTATTTACAAGGTGAGATATGAGACAAGCTAATTCGGATACATGCATTTTATACACCATAACACTTAAAGAATCAATACCGCACGAGAAAGACATTTTTAAATCATTTATCACATTTGTGACTTCAGAAATGCTAGTTGGTTTAAAATAAAAATTGTCCCCTGTAACGTGAAGTTCAGATTTAAAATCATTCACCAGACACATCTCAATAGTTTTATTAGCACTGCACAAATTACTAGCGAAGCTTGGACCAATGTCACTGAAGAAGTAATTTATATGATTAGTAATTATATTTGGACTCTCTTCTATTGAAGTAATAATACTATTAATTTTCAATTTTTTAAGGAAGTTTGTTTCTTTAGTTGTTTAGTGACTAGATCTGAATAGCCAGGAACTTTCCAACCCTCCTTTTCCCTATTTCTAAAAATGTGGACTACATACATTAGGAATATAAATGAAATTTCTTCTGAAGACACTTCAATGAAATAAAATGTTATTGATTTCTTCGAAACAATTCCTTTTTACATGTTTTGGTTTTAGCTGAAACCAATTTTACTTTGTTTCTTTTCGCTATTATGCACTTTTCTAAACACTCAGGATTTCTAATAGGCATGCAGCGATTGTGTCGAAGATCAATTAATTCGGGTAGCATGCAAAAATTGTAAAAGCGTTTCTTGACATTATCAAGCTCGAAGTCATTTTGGGTACGTAATTAGTGTCGACAGTATCCCGTTTGCAAAAGTATGCCCGTTCCTTGCATAGTGAGTGGTCTCCAAATACATGTTTTGGACCATTCAATATATCCAAATAAAACTGTTTTATTTTTCCTAATTCAAAGTCTTCCGGTACGTTATTGCACAACGTACAGCCGTTCTCAGGCGTAAAATACGGCTTGACACAATCTTCCTCAATGCTAAGGGATACTTCTAACAGTGATTTAAGTTTTTTGCAATAATTTCGAAGTAAGTGATTTCGGCATTCGATCTTTTCGACTGAAACATTTTTATACGATGTGCTTCTTTTATTTTATTGTAAGTGCTGGAATATTTTACATACTTTTATATTTTAAAAACATCAAATTGTTTATTACTATATTTATTAGAAACCCGAAAAAAAGTTAACAAGAAATTAATTCTTAATAATATGAAATTGTTTATTACCTAGAAACCCGAAAAAATGCTAACAATATATTAATTCTTAATAATATTAAATTGTTTATTACCTAGAAACCCAAAAAAATGTTAACAATAAATTGATTCTTAATAATACTATTTGACACTACACAGCTTCGACGGAAACGCACAGATGAAACATAAAAAAAGGCGACACACTATTATAGTCCCTACGCGCAACGCATAGAGTGGAATATTGTTGAAACGTCTCATGGAAGTGTAATAATTACGCGGAATTTCGAACTTTGAAAAAATATTGACACGACGGACCGTAGAAAGCGTGCATTCACGGCCACCTCATAGACCCGAATGAGTAGGAGAATTCTTTGATGTTCATTATATAGTATTTAACGAAAATAAATTGTTAGTAAAAACACATATCTCGACAGAAAAATGTATTTATGATAGCCTAGCGTGGCTACATTATCGATATTTTGACGATTAATAACTTAGATTGTCGTTTGAATCTGACAATTCATGATTCTTCATACAACGATTGAGATCGCTAGTAAGGAAGGCCCTTAATATTATTATATATTATTAACATCACAGATTAATATCTCCTAATGAATGCTAGTGGAATCTCCCTTCCGCGGTGGTCAGCTTTGGTAAATAATCAATTGGTTTGCTGTTGGCTACCTATTGTACGTTTGATTAATATATTTTGAATAATTGGAATCGGTGATTCGTTACGAGCCTTGCTTCGATACTTGGAGTATTGTGTGTTAATCCTAGTGGGTATCAATTCTGATGTATTTTATGGGAAGATCACTCGATTAAAAAATAAGGTACACCCACGAGGCTGGGGATGGATCCTTATTTAACCTAAAAAACTTGCTTTGACAAATTCCGGAAGAACATTAAAAAATAGGCTCTCCCTCGTTTTAACACATGAAAGAGTTTGAAAACTTAACCAGAAGCGACGTAGCAAACTAATTCAAATAAAATTAATAATAGAGCACTGCATAGATTCTTCACTATGAGTAGTAAAGTATTTATAGATCTTTATAGGTATTTATAGGTTCCCCCTCCCTCTGTCTGTCAACCTATATAATATAACCAACAACTCTGTCTTAGTATTTAGTTATTATTATATCCCGATGAAGCTTGGTTTAAGCGAAACCGGTCGATGTGTAAAATAATAAATATTCGTGGTTAAATACAAAGTGTTTGTTTTATTTTTTAAAAATATTTATAGATCGCCTACACGAGTTTCGAGTCGTTAATCTTGACAAAGGAAAACCTGTGGTTTAACGAATTAGTAATCAAATTAATAACAAGGCGTTTTTCGTAATCTTTTGTGATCTTTGGAACAGGTAATTTTATGATCAAGAAACGGATTTATTTGGCACACAATCTGTGTATGATAGCTAAAAAGGGTAATTTATGATTATTTCACAAGAACAGTGTGGAACTATCTTATCTTATCGTTATCTAAGTTACTAATTATTATGAAATGTCCTTTTCTGGGAACTTAAGTATCAACTTAGATACGATACGAATGTACAACACCAACCAGGATCACTCGTGTTCTGGTGCGACTGGTTCTCCAGGGCTACTGTTTTTATTAATTATTATTTGGAATGCGTGCCTTATGAATGAGAAGGATTCTGGAGTTCTATCGGTTTACTGTAATTTAGGATGTGCAGCAATAAAGGAATCGATTGGGCGTTGGTTTTTAGATTCCTGCATTTATTTGCTTGCCGCTTCTTTTGCAAGTTTCTTCTGTCGTCTTCGTGCCTCTTTTTGCTTTTTCTTGTCTATTCTTGGCTCTTTATCGACTGTTTTAGTCTCTTCTTGCCACTAATTTTTTGTGTGTTTTTTTGCTTTTGCTTGCTTCTTGATTCTTCTAGATTAATCTTGCTGTTAGTGTCTTGTTCCTGCATCTTCTAAGTTCTTCTGTTTTTTCTCGACTTGTCTTGGCTCCTCTAGTCCCTGCTTTCATCTTCTTGCATCTTTCAACAAATGAAATGATTAATTTAAGAGTGATGTTTAATGAGGCATTTTCTTTCGTTCTCTCATCCCATAATTACCAAATTCTCAATTTTTCATGAAATTAATTACATCAAAATATGTATTTTATGGGGATGAAACATAATAAACGTACACACTTCTGTACAACACAAATCGAAACTATTCGAAAGTTCTTTATTATAAGTGAATGGCATCTAATGTTATCGCATTTGCCCTGAAATTAAACTCTTTTATTCATCCATTCGAAATTTCCAAATAACAAATAAAAATATTTTAGTTCAACCTGGAAACAAAATTAGATACGGTTATCATTTTCTTTAATCAGGAGATCCTAATTATTTGTATAATCCAAAATTATGCCAAACCAATAAAATTAATTGAATGATTAAAACGACTTAAGTATAACTATTCCATGAAATTACATGAGCGCTTTTTAAAAAGGTTATTTGAAGTAACGGGACTATCATTCGAACGAACTTAAAGCCAAAAAGGATATCTCATTTGAAAGAAGGGATTAAAACATTATTATTAAATGCAGTTAGGAGTACGTGGCCTCTCGCCCGAGGTGTATTGTCGGAACATCTTTGCCAATAATAATATGAATGATGCAGATGCCGATTTGAAAGATGCGAGAGAAGAAATAATAATCATTTTATCTTCGCGGGGAAACAAAAGACTCGTGAATCTCGTGCTCGTTGTTTTTTCAGGGCTCTTGAATGATGCCTACGTTATTCACATCCTTACCTGCAGTATACTGGAGAGATTGGGGGTCACAACTGAACAGAAAATATATAGAATTGTGATCTTTACCGTTTTGAAAGACCTTTCACAGACCAAAGAAAATGATTTTCGGTTCATGCAACAATTTTGATAATTGATAAGTTTGATCATTTCGTGCAGAAGGAATGGAAAATCAAGCTTACTTTGGGCACACGGACTCGCCTACAACACACTTCTATCGGTTTATCTCCTCGGTGGCGGCAGAGTCTGAATAGTTTACTTTACTTATAGATCTCCCAGTATGGCTTTTCAAGATGCTATTAAAAATGTGAATAGATAATGGATGAATTCCGAAAGTATTATTAGTTTTCTGAACACTTGTTCCGACTTCCTCGTTACATATTCGTGCTTTACTGATAGTTTTCTGAACACTTGTTCCGACTTCCTCGTAACGTATTCGTTCTTTACTGATAGTTTTCTGAACACTTGTTCCGACTTCCTTGTAACATATTCGTGCTTTACTGATAGTTTTCTGAACACTTGTTCCGACTTCCTCGTAACATATTCGTGCTTTACTGATAGTTTTCTGAACACTTGTTCCGACTTCCTCGTAACATATTCGTGCTTTACTGATAGTTTTTTAAAAAGTTTGTCAAATCATTCTTTATAGCCCTCCAGTCCATTTTAACAGGAAAACGAATAATTTGACCAGATTTTCAATAAATTAACAATATTTCATATCAGTAAGTTTTGTCCGTGCACCACACAGAATTGAACCTTGCTTGAATGGCTTTAGCCGAGTTTGGTGACCAAATCTGAATAATCCGGTACTCCCCCACCTTCATTTCCCTATCTTCTTCCCTTTCCCATTACCTTCAGCCCCACCACATACCCCAATCGGGAATGCCATAGTCTCACTGGCTCCAGACGGTTTGGAGTGATTGAGACGATTGTGCTGTATTTACAAAAGATATGTAAATTAATAGTTCTGTTATTTTCGTATTGTTTGCAGAAATAGCTAATATACAGTACACAAGTACCTACTTTGTTTTGATTTCAGAACTTTGGAGAATACAAATGGTACCAGTATATTATTAAACCTATAATATTGTGTTGATACTATTAAGCGAAAGCAACCATGCGACTAACATTTACCTTCCCTGCAAAGGGCTGTAACGTAAATGGTACCTACATTTATTTCACCGCCATCAATTTTTCATGCACTTTTTAATGATTCCCAAAGGTCAAGACGTTGAAAAATGCGCGCGCAACTTTATATAAAGCAATTATGTATTTTATCTGTACTTGAATCTAGCATTTTTTTTATTCCTTTTATTGATTGAAGATGATTTAAATTTAAGTAGGTATATCGATGTTGGTCAAATTGACGCTAGACGCAATGTAATGTGGCGGATCTATTTAACTGCACTGGAGGTAGGTACAAGAAGGCTATAGGTACTATCATATCTTTTCAATCGATACTTATTTAACCTATGTCTATTTACCCATTGTATCTAGTACTTTTATATCCTTCTAGAGATTTTTATTAACTAACTAACTTACTAACCATCACCCCGTTTTCCCGAAGGGGTAGGCAGAGAGGACGGACGGCCAAACAACTCGGTCTTGGCACACAATCCTTGCCTCATTCACATTCATACATCGTCTCATACATACTCTTCTATTATTATGACTCTTGACATGGCCCGACTCAAGTATCTTGATTCACTTGGTAGTGCCACGTCTTCCTCGGGCGTCCCCGACTTCTGCTACCATTCACATTTGCATCGTATATTCTCCTTACACTCCTTTCTTCGCTCACACGCTCTACATGCCCAGACCATCTAAGCGTCCCTTTCTTGATCTTACTCATTAAACTTACATCAGCCTTGCACTCTTTGCGGATCTCGGAGGTTTTTATTCATTTTATATATTCTAATGACATTGTACGACCAAATGCCACGCTTGTTCTGCTGCAATATTACATATTATTATATGTGGCGACCTACCGTTTTTCTTCCGACCGTCTGGATCCAGTGAGATTTAGGCATCCACACTCGAAGTAATATGAGAATTGCTAATTTATTAAGAATCTCTTCAAATTATGGTAATCTGGTTAAAAACGGGATTGCATCCCTCTAACGGATGACTTAATAGGTTTCCATATTTATTATATATTATTAAGGAACATGCAGGTGATAAAAAGGATTACCAATACTTTTAAGAGATTCTCAATAAATTATCAATGCTCATTTTTCTTCGTGCAATCGGAGTATATTATGAGGCTGATAGTAGTGAGGATGGGAATGAGACCGGGAGGAGGAAGGTTAGAAAGAACCTTGCAATGTAGTTATAGTCAGGAAACACGGCTAAAGCCATTTAAAGCAATATTAAAAATTCCAAATCGTGGTCTTTCAACACGGCGATACTGATAGTATCTGCCAATCCAGAACGTTTCACGATTTTTTTATTAACACTTTGTGAAATAACACAAATTAGTCAAATAAAATTAACTTACGAAGGCTGGATTTTAAACACGTGACCTCCGGATTCGTAGTCAATGGAGGAGGACTAGACTAGATCCAGAGACTGGAAGTTCTCCAAAACTGCGAATCGAATAGTGGAAAGTCTGGTCAGGTGTAGTAAAATGTGTTTGTCCATAGTTCACGAGTCCTCGAGTGACTAATTTGCAATCTTTGAACATTTAAAAACATTTTTAATTTCTCCGGCCACCTTGGTTGACTGGTTAAGATCATTGACTACGAATCCGGAAGTCACGTGTTGTCTTACGCTTACAGGATTGGTCGTTTCAGCCAGTGAAAGTCTCAAGAAACACACGACTATGAGGCAACCCCTCCCTGCAGAACTAGAAGATGGTGCATCAACACTTTTTTATCATCAAGCATCATCTTTTAGGCATGGGTGTTGAAAAAGAAGTCCGCCTCAATTAAAGTGAGCAGGAATGCCGTACGCTATCTTTAAATAAAGGTTATCGCTTGTTTATTACTTGGGTTTATCAGGGAACAAAACTTATTAACGATCAAAGGAGCGCGGCACTTTATCTCGCTAACTATTAAGATAAACTTTATTCATTATTCCGTGTCCATAAAATTAATTCGCGAATGATATTAATAACAAAGAGGTACTAGCCTAATAATATACGTGATTCACTATGAAAACACGGAGAAATAGATTTGTTGAATAACACTATGTTTTCACAGCCTTGACGTAAGAACTTGAACTTTTATTAATTGCAGTGAAAAGAGAATAATATTTCTATAATTTACTTATGAAATAACAACTTCCTAAAATTCTATTTACATTGAAATATACCTACAGCTGGGTAAGTGATTTCAATCCAGGTAAAGTAAGGTTAAAATTTGTATCAACGACAGTAGACATTTGAATCAATATATCCATGTAAATCAAATAAAAATTCCACACCCAATTAAATACATACTAACATTAACACACCAACCGATTTGTAACGCTTTTTATAGATTTGATTGTGATTGTAAATCGATTTAATTGCCGATATAAAAACAACTGAATTATCTGTAGTCTGATCTACTGGAGATCTGGTGAATGAATACATGATTAGTATTGGTCCAGATGGCGAAAGCGCCACTAAGGAGATATATGTATGGATATTTACTTGTGTAGTGTTGGGTAATAGGTAAGAGTCGTTATAAGATTTTTCTAAAAGAAAACAAATAAAGATTCAACATAATGTTTTGGTATTTTTACAATTTAAAAAACTTATTTTTCTACGTTAACCTAGTTGTAAGCTCAGGAAAACTGGCATTGGTACTACACATGGGCAGATTTATTCTCAGAAGTGAATCAATTCAATCTTATTCCCCTGGTATTGTGAATTGATTATTTTTAAACATTCATTCCAACAATTGATTGAATGTTTAAAAGTAAGCGAAACACGTAATAAAGGAACAAAAAAATATCCTTCTCGATATCTACCTCTAAAAGTAGGTAGGTACGTGCCATTAAAAACAATATTTATACTATCAACATGTTCAGTGTTCACGCACAATATTAATATTAGTTCGAAATCGTAAGATATCGCCTATGTAGGGAAATTGATGGCTTGGCTCGCGCAGGAAACAAGGGACACCTCCGAACTGCCGAACATATTCGCTGCGGGCATTGCGGAAAAAAATGGTAACTTTTGACTAGTCCTAAGACACTTGACTTGTTTGTGATCTTCATTGAAACAAACTGGGATCTGGGATTGAATAGAACCTTGACGTCGGAACTGAAAAAGGCAAAAATGTTAGAGGACCTTAACGTCACTACTGGAAAAGACAAAACGTTTAGGCCAGCGCCACACTTGACGGAAATTCCGTCGCGGATCTTCCGCTGGAGTCAATCCGTTACCATACGTTGCAGCCACACTGAATATTCAGTGGCGGATTATCAGTCGACTGCCAACGCTTATACAGCGTGGTCGTAATGGATCCGATAGAAGTGATAGCTATTTATGAGGCATTAGAAGAAGAAAGAAAAAGAAAGCGTAAATATTGGGTTCATCCCATAAATACTCTTCGACTAGAAATTGGGCAATTTCATACCTTATATATGCAAGTAAGAAATTATCCAGATAAAGTATTCGAATATTATCGAATGTCCATACAATCATTTGATGTATTGCTGAATTTAACGAAGGACTATATTACCAAGCAAAATACAAAACTTAGAACGGCTATATCTCTCCCAAAAGCAAACTCTATTTTGCACTTCGATAATAAATCTTTCAGTGTCGAACATCCTGTGCGTTCGTCGTCGCCGCGTGTTATCCGCCGAATGTGGCGCGATGCATACAAATACTTGGAATGCGACTTTGCCGATCTTCCGCCGACGGAAGATCGGTGCGCGGAGGACGGAACAGACGCGAGTGTCGGCGGTCCGCCACGGAGCGACCGATCGTCCGCGACGGAACGACCGATCTTCCGCGTAGTGTGCCCGCTATTTGTAATTTATATGCAATTACATGTATTGGCGTTCCGTCGCGGAAGTTACGCGACGGAATTTCCGTCAAGTGTGGCGCTAGCCTTATATCCCTGTGACTAAGCGCTCATGATAGACTCGTTTCTGACAGACGAGTGACTATCGGGTGCCGCGGCTGTAGGAAGTGGGACTAGAACGGATCTATAGGATTACTCGTCACAACTGAAAGAAACGTGTTGCTCGGACTAGATAATTCGCGGCGCGGTGGTTTGTCGCTTGGGAATAACGGTGACCCGGCTTTTCGCTTGCGCCCGGGCGCATATAATCCTGAATAATTTTTAAATACCCAAGAAACATTATAAAATTTAAATCTTTTTAAACTCTTCCCTCGTGAGACCTTCAGGGAACGAACCAAGCGGGAGTGGACTCTTCCCTTGAGGGGCCTTCAGGAAACCAAGGAGGAGTGGAGAGGAGAGATGAGACCCTCTTCCCTCGTGGGGCCCTCAGGAAACCAAGGGGGAGTGTACTCTTTCATCATGGGGCCTTCGGGGAACCAACGGGGAGTAGACTCTTCCCTTGAGGGGCCTTCAGGAAACCAAGGAGGAGTGGAGAGGAGAGATGAGACCCTCTTCCCTCGTGGGGCCCAAGGAAAACCAAGGGGGAGTGTACTCTTTCATCATGGGGCCTTCGGGGAACCAACGGGGAGTAGACTCTTCCCTTGAGGGGCCTTCAGGAAACCAAGGAGGAGTGGAGAGGAGAGATGAGACCCTCTTCCCTCGTGGGGCCCAAGGAAAACCAAGGGGGAGTGTACTCTTTCATCATGGGGCCTTCGGGGAACCAACGGGGAGTAGACTCTTCCCTTGAGGGGCCTTCAGGAAACCAAGGAGGAGTGGAGAGGAGAGATGAGACCCTCTTCCCTCGTGGGGCCCTCAGGAAACCAAGGGGGAGTGTACTCTTCCCTCCATGGGGCCTTCGGGGAGCCAAGGGGGATAAGAGATTGGAGAGGAAAGATAAAACCTGGGAAGACACATTGTGGAGCCAGAAGACATTGAACTTTATAAAGGAATGAGGTAAAATGGGAGATAGCACAATGGGCCTATGGCCTAAGTGTTCACGGGAACTATATGTAAACCGTCGTCGGTCTATAAATAAATAAATAAATTGGTACCTATCTACAAATCTAATAGTCTATTTAAAAAGGTAGGAATATCTCAATATCCACCAAACGCCAGTTCAGAGTTAATTACATCGCCAGATCCCTTTTCTGTTCAAGCGTCCTATTCAACAATTTCGTTTTTTTATGCTTTACGATGTCTCTGTATCTTTTCTCCGTGTATGTATTTTGATTCTGGTTATAAAAACAATATTTCATCTTTAAAGATTCATAACTTATCGGTTTAAAATCCCGGCGTGCGCAAGTAAATTTTATTTGAATAATTTGTGTTTATGATTAACTCATTAAAAATAAAATATATTTGTGGCTCGTTCCAGAGTAGGATACTCTCAGTATCGCCCTGGTTTAGGACCACCATTCATAATCGAAACGTTGCTTGAAATGGCTTTGGCCGTGTTTTGTGACGAGATCTGAATCGTCAGGTACTTCTCCATCTTCCTCTTTCACATCTCCTTCCCCTCCCTTCTGCCTTCAGCTTCAAAAGATACCTCGAGGGATGCCATAGTCTCACTGGCTCCAGACGGTTGGGAGCAGTTGGGACTCTTGTGTGGTTTCATATTTAAAATGAAAACAAAAAACTGCTTGTTGGAATCACAGAGAACTAGAATCCATTTCTATTTGAAGACTTTTTGTTGTTGCGTTGCGTAAAATTGGTTTTTTAACTTCTCATGTTCCTTACGATAGCTGAAAAGCAATACGTATAAAGTCCATCAAGCATTAAAATCAAACCCACACTGGCAGTGCCGATGTTAAAATATAACTGATACGGCGAAATGTACTCGCAATCTCCTGTCTGAAGACACTTATTTTTGTTTATTACAATTTTGGAATGAATTATTTCACAAGTACATTAAATAATAAATCATAATGAATTGCAGGTCAAGAACGAGATATCTAGGTAACCAAACCAGATTTACTGCTCATCAACAATGTTAATTATGTTCCTAAAATAGTTTGTATTATTTATTGCAGTGGTTCTTAACCTTTTTGGCTGGCGACCCAAGGTACGAATATATTTGAAGTACGCGACCCTAATCTAATTTTTTATTTTTTTTCCATTGACAGGTTATGTAATTTTATACTATAAAATTTATACGATGTATTGGTAAAATTAGAAATAAACAAATTTATTTAAATGTTCTGTATTAAAATCAGACCAGCATTAAAACAGTTAAAAAATTTACAGCAAAATAATCAGTGACTACCCTGGTGTTGTATTTTTGAACAAAGATCATGTATACGTGGAGTTATGTTTATAGAAAGTGCACACCGCATGTCATGCTGAGGATCCAACCTATTCCTGTACTTATTCTTCATAACAGCAAGGCATGAAAATCCTGCTTCACATAAATAAGTAGTTGGGAAAGGTAGCAGGGCTTTTTCAGCTTCATTGCTCAGAACAGGCTTCCCAGATAATTGTGCCCAAAATTTTGTGAGACTCGTTCTGGCAAATCTCTCTTTTAAAAGTGCATCACCTTGCATTTCGAGCAATTCTTCTTGTAATCCAGCTGAATCGTTTTCAACGCCCATTACATCTACTTCAAATGGATTTCTTACCCAACTGTATTTCACGATATGGACATTTTGTGGAATATATCTTTCCATTTCATTTTCAAGTCTTCTCAAATGTTCTAAAAAAATAGGCATGGTCTCCACGAAAATACGGTTGCCATTAAGATTAAGATCTTCCAAAAACAAGTTTAATGTTGGAAACGCTGCCAATTGACATTGAGCAATTTTATTTTGCCAAAGTTTTGTTTTGTTTTTAAAAACAGTAATTTTTTCATAAATGTCTACTACAGTGCGATTTTGACCTTGCATTTCTGTGTTCAACTGATTCAAGTGGTGGAAAATATCACCCAAATATGCCAATTTAGCCATCTATTTGTTGTCACTGAAGCGATCAGCACATTCGTGTCTTTTATCTGTCAAAAATATTTCTATTTCTGTTTTAAGAGAAAGAACTCTAGCTAGAATCTTTCCGCGGGATAGCCAGCGAATATCCGAATGGTATAATAAATTCTGGTGTTCTGAACCCATTTCTTCGCACATCAGTCGAAATATCCGAGAGTTCATAGCGCGTGCCTTTATGAAATTTATAATTTGTATTACGTCCTGTAACACCTGATGTAGATCTGGCTGCATATCACGTGTAGCCAAGTT
Organism: Hesperophylax consimilis; assembly: GCF_061612785.1. Lineage (NCBI taxonomy): Eukaryota > Metazoa > Arthropoda > Insecta > Trichoptera > Limnephilidae > Hesperophylax > Hesperophylax consimilis. The sequence goes on from NC_142848.1 coordinate 37,522,071, forward strand.
TTCTCGATGTAAAAAGCAGTGTATTAAAACAACCTCTGGATTTCGTTCCTTGACTTTGGCACAAAACCCGATGCGACTCCCTATCATTGCCGGTGCTCCATCTGTACAGACTGCGAGACAATTGTCCCACAGTAATTGGTGTTCCACAAAGAACTTGTCTATTAAAAGAAATATATCAGCCCCAGTTGTAGTTTCAGAGAGCTTTTCACAAAGCAGGAACTCTTCATTGAAATTTTGTGGAGTTCTGTATCTTACATCTTTCTCTTTTTCACAGTATCGTTTGAAATTGGCACCATTTCCAGCTTCTTCGCAATTTCATCTCCACAGACAGTTCTTGCCATGGCTATTGCAGCTGGTTTAATCAACTGCTCAGCAATACTATGGGGTTTTTTACATTGAGCTACTTTTAAAGCTACTTCGAAAGAAGCGTAGGTAGTTTTTTCTAACGAAACTGTTGCTGAACTTGATGGTGCATCAAGTCTCATGCGCTTTGTTTGTGTTTCTTTTTCTTTCCAAAAAGCAAGCGGTTTATTTGCGTACGTTGGATGGACTTTTTCGAGATGTCTCTTCAATTTGTTTATTTTTAGCGATTCATTTGAAAGAAGTTGCGTACAAACCACGCATTGTGGACGTGGCACACCAGAGCGATCTTTTATTTCAATAAATCCTAAGGCTAAAAATTCTTGCTTGTATGTTAACATCCGTTTCGCCATGACTGTCCACAATTCGAAAGACTTACTGAAACAAAACGACAAATTATAGAAATATACTATTCTATTCGTTCATCGGCGAATTGTAGGCTAACAATGTCATTTATTGGAAAAAAATATTTTACCTTTCGATAACAGCAATCGCGAGTTGCACTTTTAATCTTCCACAATTGATTATCACAATTTTGTAGCACTTTGTAGTTGTCAACAAAGAGTGTATTGTAGTCAAGTATAAACGTTATTCACGTAAAACAGTATGAGAACGAGCGTGCAATCGTAAACAAACTCGCTAGCAAACTGACCGAGATGAGACGAGACCGACCGACCAGCGCGGTGCGGCGGGCGGCGCGGGTGGTGACCGAGCCGAACCGAGCGATGCCGACTGCGTGAGCCGAGCGGTGGCGATGGCGCGCACTCCTCGCTTTGCGCCCCGCGCCCTTCCGCCCATTAAAACAGAACTAACATGTCGCGATTGTGAACAATAGATGTCCTTGTTCTGAGAGTAGTAATAATTGTGACTATACTAGTTTAGTGACATCGATCGGGATATCAATACGCGATTTCCGCGACCCAACCCAAAACCTCTCGCGACCCAAATATGGGTCGCGACCCGAGGTTAAGAATCGCTGATTTATTGCGTACATACTACTCACTTTTCAGTATCATAATCCGTTAACTTCTTACCTTCAAACTGACAAACGGCTGTCAAATTGATCATCTACTCGTAAAATCACGTGTCAATTAGCTTTTTCTACGTGTATTAATCACTATTTCATTTTTTGTCCTGTTTTGTCACTTATTCTGGCAATCATATAAAAACACAATAATCTTTTAATATCTCAATCACTTTACTGTAATGCCATCAAAGCGTGAAGATATGATTCCTGTCAGCGTTACTTTCAGTTTATATCAATTTGGATAATGAACGGTGAACAGCCGTTACAAATTGTGTGTATGTTTTGAAGTTGTGTAAATCAACAGATAAAATAACTAAATCAAATTAAATACTCAGACGAAATATTACTTTAGAAAGCGAAACTTAAAAATACGATTTAAAAACAATGGTTAAAGTTAACTACCAAAGAGAAACAACATAAGAAGATGCATTTTATCAACAATAAGGAAACCTAGGATATGGTTGATAGACAATTACTTTCGTGTATATCTATTGTCTAAACGTGAAAATCTAAGAGTTTGCTTTAGGAAATCTAGTCTAAAGCCACTTCTACTTTTTTCCTCTTCTTTATAAGTCTTCTATCATCCAGTTTTGGAAAAAAATGTTACCAGTTAAAGAGCTAATCTTTTTGGTTTTTACCCAGTTAAAGCCGTTTTAGTGGAATAAAAATAGGCATTGCATCCTTTGTAGCGGTAGGCCAGTTTGACTATGATTCGATCACTATATAGTATTATGATAATTATTGAACCAAGCAATATAAAATAACAGCTTTTCTAATAGTAGGTTCAAATAAAGTACATGCGTAGCAAATTCCAAGCGATTTGATCAGAAAAAAAAACTGGTTCAAATTCGGCTTCTTATTATTTGTTTGCAGTGCTTGTACCAAGACAGTAAAAATAATTATTTATCCGGCATTAATAACCGACACGCCTTTAGGTTTATTATAATTAGTCGTTAACTAATCGGTATTTGATCTTATCGACATTTCACAGATTGGTTGAACAGTTAGATGAAACAATTAATAACAAGTATAAACTAAAGTGGTTCGGTGCATAGAACTAAATATTTTCGTAAGAAAAAATACTAAGTATGCATATAGGTGCATTATATACATTCGAGGGGGATTTCATCATAATGTTTTGGAATGCGAGTCGTAGTTTCAGCTAGCTGTTTTCGTGTCGTGTTTCGTTTTAGCTGAAACTACGCATTCTGAAACTTTAACTTCCGAAAGACTTATTGTACCTAAGCATACAAATAAATATGGGCATTACGAAGTTTTAACTTTAATGAAGGACTTATTGAACCTAAGCATACAAATAAATATGGGCATTACGAAGTTTTAACTTTAATGAAGGACTTATTGAACCTAAGCATACAAATAAATATGGGCATTACGAAGTTTTAACTTTAATGAAGGACTTATTGAACCTAAGCATACAAATAAATATGGACAAAGAACCTTAAACTATATGATTCCCAGTAGTTTTAATATGTTACATGCTGAAATTAAAAACTGTGCCCAAAACAAACAATTGGTGAACTTACTGAACACTTGGCGTACTGAAAGAATTAATTTGTATTAGCTTACAATGATATATTATTCTAAAGACTTTTAAAATTGTTATTTATGTTTTTCATAATTTTCTTTTTAAATACTTCTGTAAAATTTTAATTCTCTTGTTTGATACATATAATTGTAAAAAAATAACTGTAAATTCAATATATTTATAATGGAAATAATCCGTTAGACAAACTGCTAAAAAGCAGTTTGTCGGGACTTTTTTGCCTTATATTTGTAAAGTGTGTAATATATAATAAAAAAATAATAAAAACCACTATGGTGACATTATAACACTTTATACAGACAGGAGCCCAGGTGTATTTTTTGGTCTCGCTGTCTACTCATTTTGCGACAGTGACAAATTGCGCAGATATCATTATTACATCACTGAATTTATAAAAATTATGGCATATTTTAAATTAAAATGGTCAGATTGCTAACATACCTAGGAAAGAGGAATTTCGGTGAAATTATCTCACTTAATTTGAGATCAGCAGATTAAAAGCCATCGGGAAAATTACAGCAAAGATGAAGCGATAACTTCAAGAGAAGGGGAGAGGCGACATTATTGCGATAAGCATATTGGCAGGAAAGTGATAAAACAGAGACAAAGAATATTTAGCTCGAAACGAATCGATGCATTTTAAAATAATTAACCAGTTAAGACACTCCATTTTCGATATTGATAGACAATCCCATCAATACAAGAGAGAAAGGAAAAGACAGTGGGAATATGTTCGGTTGAACTAGACTGCTAGGTATTTGAATACGTCTATTAAGATAATATGTTAGACAGGTTAGCTTGTTTAGTTTAGGGGTCGGCATTATTCCAAGACGAAATCGTATTCAATTAGGATATACGCATACTTTGCAATGTTTTCGACACTTTTGTCCGTTGAGTTACAGAAGTACATTCTCGTCTGTCGATTCTTCAATATTTCATCCTGATTAGTATCTACCGTGCCTACGCAAAAATATATTTAAGAAAAACCCTGATTCAGAAAGCGGAAAATTAGGGAATCTGATCGATTCATTTATCTGTATTGTAATCTTTGGGAGATAGGCAACAGATGGGATTTCCGACTTTGTCCTACCCCGGTTTCAACAGGATGTGAATTAGAACGAGTGTCGTTGTGTCATTGAATTTAACATTTGTGCACGGTTTACATTATACGCATGAGAAAGGGTTGTTTTACGATTCGTCCTTATTCCCGATTTCCTTTAGCCGGTATACCCCCGTCAGGAACAGAGGCGGCCCGTGACCGAATTTGACAGCAGTGCTTTTCACTAAAAAATGGCAACATGTAATACAGGTAAATTAAACGATAACGGGAACTTGAGAACTGGAAAATGAGCAATATCCTTCACTCCACGATAAACGAAACGAAAATTTAAAAACTAACCATGACGTCAACAAAGCCATGTTGCCGAAGAATAAACTTTTTTTCAAATACCATATTCACAATTTTTGTCTTAACCTTACAAACTTGTGTAATATTCAACAATTGTTTTGGCGGGTTATCATTTTTCAAAAAAAAATTAACCGCAATATTTTCAATATTAGTACTCATTTTGAAGTTTTTCTCGTGAAAACTAATACTGAATATTTTATTATTTTGTCTACTTTGAATCTTGATATTGCGATGCACTACGTCGTGTAGTATTTTAAATCGAGCCGCTATCTATAACACCCCTTACGTAAATGGCGATAAGGTTTAAATTCCCGCACACCATCCGCTTGATTTGATTTATGCAAGAAAAAAACATTGCCAAAAAGTGCCTTTTATTTTATTTTGTGGATGTTCAGGGATAAATATTTAATTTTTATCCGATCATTTTATAAATAAATTAATTAGCAACATTATAAAATAAAACCATAACCGAATATGGGTTCGCAAGTAGGAGATTTTGAACTTTAAGCAGTTTTCATAGGCCTTATAAATTTTTTTTTCTGGGTCAATAAGAAGATTTATCCAAAAAATACTCGATTATTTCAAAGGCCAAGATGTATTCTACTCGCAGTATTTAATTAAAGCATCTGAAACATTTCTAGGCGACCAAATTTTCAAACCAGATACACATGATTTTGCATTACCACGTAGTGCATCGCCTTAATTCTAAATAATTCATTCCAAACGTTTGTTATTACGCATGTGTAACAATTACCAACGATGTAACCATGTGACTTCACTTCTCTAACAAATGAATTGCGCTTTCGAGAGTAGTCTGTCTCCCTCATATCATGGATTCGGCCACTAGAAACAGTTCAAACATCGTTAGTGAGAACACGTCATGTGACGTCACGTCTTCGACATTTAAAAATATGCACAATACTTTTGCGCATGCGTGGGAATCTGGTAAAGAGGGGCTAAGGATATTGTAATAAGTTTTAAGACGAAATAAGATCCTAAAAAAATATCAGTTATGGGCGTGAACGCGATTTAAGTGGGCGAAGCAAATTAGTTTCACACGCGCTCCGCTCGAATTAAATATTATAATATTTCGGGGTGCAGGGGAATGAAGTACGTTGCAATGGGGAACACCCGACACAACGAACAGTTCGAAGTCAGAGCAGCGATGAAATCCACTAGATGGTACCCATGAGTAAGGTTTGAACATGAAATGCTTAATAATGGGCGTCTTTCAAACTATGTGAATAGTAATATTAAGTTGAATGTGCATGTTTTAGGCAAATTTCGATAGAAACGTTACCTATTGCAGAAGGAGCTCATGATTTTATGATTCTTATCAGATTTCTGTAACCATACTGCTAGACGGTAGGCAGTAACTTATGACTCGTAACCGACGTGTTCTTCATTGACAGATGTCAAAGCGATACGGTATTCAATCACGAATCATTTTCATAATATCTGATCATAATTATATCTGAATATATTGACAAGATAAATAAAATATCAGTCATTTTCAATATTTATTATTATCGTTTACAAAAAGTTACATAAAACAAATAATTATGTAATGTAAAAAGCATAAGATGCAACTTTTTTTGTATAAAGGCCATCATTTATTATAATATAAGTTAGAAATAGTAAAAATAATTTTATATAAAAAACGAAAATAATTATTCAATAAATAGCATTTCGTCGAAATCTAAACGACGATTTCCAAATTGACGTTCTTTACATACAATATCTAAGATATGTGGAGGATCACGAACATTCATAGACCTTGTGACTCCAGGATCGATAAGCTCGACAAGAATGCAATCCATTTAAAAATTAGTTAATTTAATAAGCATTTTTTCTTCCCAGAACTTGTCATCTCGAAGTATACGCTCAACTATCTCTAAGTTAGATAATTACAATCATAAAAAGAGTCGTGCTGCGAAATTCTATTTAATACAGTTAAAGAAAAAATATGTCTTCTATTCTCCTTCCTTCCAGAATAACGGGTTTCTTCTCGTCCTGTGTAAACAAAACTTTTACTTTATTTACGTCAATTTTTTTTTTTTTTTAATTTTTTTTATTAAAAGTATACAATACAGAATATAGTATATTATATAAAGCATTGTACTCCCAGGAGTTAATAAACTCATTGCGGGAATGATACGCATTACATGAAACATATAGCTGTATGTATTAAATGGACACATGATGGGACATACACAACATTATTATTTCAGATAGTCATTAATAAGATGAAGTTTGAGCATGTTAGTTTGGGTCTTTTTACATTGACTTGCACATTTGATCTCGTTGGGTAGTTGATTATATTTTGTGTGAGCTATGTATTCCAGGGATCTTAGTCCATATTTTGTTGATTTGATTTTTGGTATATGTAGTTTGTTGTGATTTCTTGTGTTGTGTTGGTGTACGTCGTAATTGTAATAGAGTGTAGTGTTGGAATGTGCCGAGTGTTGAATTACTTTTAATATAGTTTTCGTTATTTCAAAAGTGGGAATGGTATTAAAATGAAGTATTTGGGTGTTTCTGTAGATGTCTTTGACATGTGTGTCCCAAGGTAAACTGAAAATATTTCGCAGGGCTCTATTTTGGACGACTTGGACTTCTGAAATCATTTTTTTTGTAGCAAATCCCCAGATTCCGGCGAGATATATTAGATGTGAGTGAATCATAGCATGGTAAATCGATTTTAATAGAGAGGGAGGAAGTAACCCGCGAAGTCTATATAAAACACCAGTTATATGAGTAATTTTGGATAGAACATGTTTAAATTGGTGATTCCATGTGAGTTGTGAATCAATGAAAAGGCCAAGATATTTTGTAACATCAGCCCTTTCAAGGCGGTTATTATCAAGACTTATATTAAGACATACATTTTTTTATTTGCAAACAGTATGTAATGTGTTTTTTTTATGTTTAGGCTAAGTTTGTTTAATCGCAGCCAGTTTGCCAGGCAAGCTACATCACTTTCCATTTCCTTTTCAAGTTCGTTTAAATCATTATTGTGATAAAGAATCACTGTATCATCTGCATAGAGTTGTATTGTACCCTTAAGTCCCCATTTAGCAATATCATTTATATATATTAAAAATAGTAATGGTCCAAGTACGGAGCCCTGAGGCACGCCACATTTCATCGTTCCCATGCTGCTTGTCCCCTTTCCAACAAAGGTCTGACAGTGTCGGTTAGAGAGGTAGCTACACAGTAACTTCAGGGGAGTGCCTACTATGCCTAGGTGTTCTAGCTTCTTTAGTAGTATCCCATGGTCAACCGTATCGAAAGCCTTTTTTAAATCTATAAATAAGCCTGCAGCATGCTTACCCTGGTCTATATGCTTTTGGAGGGCGTATACAAAATCGAAGGCAGCACATTTTGTGTTAGATTGGTTTCTGAATCCATACTGTTGGGATGCGAGTAAATTGTTTGATAGGAGATATTTAGTGAGCCTAAGCTTAATAAACTTTTCAAAAACTTTAGAGACGACAAAGAGGATGGATATAGGACGGTAATTAGAAGGATTTTTTTTGCAATCATCTTTGTAAATCGGAATTATTTTTGCTATCTTTAGTTGATCTGGGAAGATTCCACTATTCAGGGATTGATTAATAAAAAAAACAAGGTGGTCAGCTAATATATCTTTGCAAAAGTTCAGGTACACTGGTGTAATTCCATCTAAACCTGGAGATGCATTAGACTTTAGTTGAGAGATGATACTGAGAACTTCTGTTTTATTTGTTTTGGCCATGTATAAGGACTGGATTGCTTTTTGATCCGTGTTTATAGTGATAGAATCATCTGGATATGATGCAATTGTAGCTGCTAAGTTTTCCCCAACTGATATAAAGAAGTTGTTAAAAGTTGAAGCTATCTGTGTTGGGCATGTTATTTCTTCATTCTTAATGAGAAGACATTCAATTTCATCTTTCTGGGGTGTCGAGCTATTTGTTAGAATTGCATTTATTATTTTCCATGTCTGTCGCGGATAACGCAGGTTTTCTTTAAATATAGTCGTGTAGTATTTGGTTTTAGCATATCTTCTATAGTTGGTAACTTGATTTCTTGTTTTATTTCTCAGTGCTGTGAATATATCACTTTGCTGATTTTTTTTCCAGATTTTAAACGCATTGTTGCGCTGTTTGATAAGTGCATTTAATTTTGCATCAAACCATGGAGTATTACCCCTCCGTTGGTCTCCTATGCGTAACTCAGATTTATGTTGGGATGATTTTATTGCTGTTTTGATGTATTCATTAAAATTATTATAGATTTCATTGGCATTACTGGTGGTTTCTTGTGGAAAGTTGTGGGATTCTACATATGTTTTTAACATGTTTTTATCGGTTTTGGTGTTGTTTGAAAAAGAATGTATTCTATTATTAGTGTGATGTTTCAAGCTGTTTTGGTAATCTAATATCAAAATGTTATGATCACTTAGGTAGGCATCTATATTTGCAGTAGTTGAGGAAATATTTTGTCTGTTTGAGATGATATGGTCTATTAGAGAAGTAGAGGTATCTGTTACTCGTGTAGGATAGGATGTGTTACATATGAAACAGTTGTATGAGTCTAGCGTGTTGATGTATTTAAGAGATGTATTATTTTTTTGAAGAATGTCAATGTTGAAATCACCAAAGATAAGGGTATCATCTATACAGTTATTTAAAATAGATTCATGATACATTAAGAATTCGTTAATGTTTGAGGTAGGCTTTCTGTTTATAACATAAATATTTAACGGTTTAAAATTTCTATTACGGATATATAATTGAAAACAATATGTATGGGAAATATGTATTTGAAAATTTTTTACGACTTCAATACGTTCATAATAAAATTATATGTTTAAATCAGAATTTTTCTCCGGTGAAATCGGTCCTTTCGGCATCGGATTATTGATATATTAAGTATTTTCGTGATTAAATAAAAACAATATTAGAAACATTATGTTAATTCACTTTTCAATCAAATTTTGGAATTATACACACGAGCGTATAAGTACGTATAGACGGGTATATACAAGTGTATAAATTACCTGCTGTAATATAGATAGAGGTGGTATATTGCTGAGTCTAGAAGCAAGCATTAATTGCACATTTTTCTGTGTTCTTTATTCTGCCTTTGATTTTTTTCACCCTGCTTACTAGCGGATACCTGTTCTTTTTTTCTTTGTTGCCATATGCCTTTGCCTTTGTTGTTATATGATATTGGTCGGTTTTTGTATTGATTTGTTGATTATAAACGTACCTACATGTTATCTGGGTTATAAATGTGAGAATGTTGTCGATATATTTGGGGATTCCGTATTATAGTCCAGTACACATAGCGCCAAAAAGGGGGTTGCGATCGTAATTTTTTTTTTTTTTTTTTTTTTTTTTTTTTAAAAGAAAGACAAACATTCCCAGGTTACGAATAACCCAACAATGTTTGAAAATCTCCTACTACCACCACAGAAAGCCGAAAATGTTGCTTGTGTTGTGATGGAGGACTTAGCCAGCCGAGGAATCGAACACGCGACGCTCGGGTGAGACCCAAGCGCTATGCCCACTCAACCACTGACCGGTTAAATTATTCCGGTAGTCCCAATTTTTTTATATGTTTTATAAACTGATCCCATGATGTATAATCTGAATTTCCGACCATGGCGCACCTGTGCTCGCGCCACCATTTAAAAAAAAAACGGCTGTAATCGCGCCAAAATCTAGTTTTTCCAAAATATCTCATTCTCAATGCAAATTTTGGCTAAATTAGCTAGATAATTAAAGTAAAACATAAAATTACCTACAACTTTTGTGAAAACAATTTTCTTAAATCTCTAATAGGTACCGAGGTAGAAAGTCGTAAAGGTGCGTATATTTTTGAAAAAAACAAGTTTTTTGCGCGACTAGCTTTGATTTTTTGTAAATATCTCGTTTCCAGTACAATTCTGTGTAAAAATTATTGATACTAATTTTGTAGAAAATAAAATTTCATAAAATAAATAGGTATATAATTTATGTGTTTTAATTCTAATACGTATCCAAGCTCTAATCCACCAAAACCAGGCCAAAAATTGAAACAGAGGTAGAGTGTTTTAAATTTCATTCCTTAATTTTATTTTTCTTCAACAATTATTGTTGTGAGAACATATCAGTTGACAACAATCGTCATGCCTGCGTCAGACCTAGCTATAAGGGGCTGGAAACGGCATGCACGTTAGTGTCATAAGAACTAGAGCCAGCAAATAGTGAAAACTTTTCAGGTTCATTCATCTCTGGTCCGTGCTGAAAAATAATGTCAGTTTTTGTTAATTTTTTTAGAGCGCTTATTTAATCATATAAAATTAATATTATTTACTTTATATTTACAGAAATTGTGAAAAAATTACCATGTTGAGTGTCGGTATAGTGTTTAACACAATACTCGTATTTTCTTTATTATTTGCAATATTATCTGGATGAAGTCTTGCGGAATTTTTCCTAAAATGAGAAATATTGTTAATTATTTATACTGTCTCTATTCCCTAATTATTTAGAGATGTATTAAGACATGCCCGACAAACTTTCACCAACAATTCCTGAGCTTATTTGGTGTAAAAAATGCATTTCGGTAAAAATAAAAATATGTCACCGGAAATCAAAATTAATTTACTTCTTATATTCCAAATTCAATATGCTCAGAAGTTTATCGACTGCGTATATATGTATATATCTACATATATAAAATTATTTAAGCTGACATTGTACAATTATGTTCTGTAAAAAACGTATCCCAAAGATCTATTTTTATGTGTGTATTTAAGTAGTACCTTCTCCATTCCGTTAAACATTTTCCTTGGTGCCGTAATTTTGTTCGGGATAAAACTCCTTTTGTCTTCTGTTTTCCCATATTTAACTGAAACGTAAGTATATATTAGCCAAGAGATTTATTATAAATTGGTTCAATTTTACCTTAAATTTGAAAATCATTTCAACGTAATTAAGTGCAGTAACTTGGGGAGATAATTGCACAATTCTATCTACAACAAATGATCTAACAATCTAAACTTAAAAGATTAATGACTCTTTTTAATATTCGAATGACTTTAGGTACTTTATAGGTGACATATGTCTAATTGTCTGTATGGAGAAAAACTTTCGATGTAGAGTTTTTGTTTTATGGAAAAAAACTTTCGAATTTCAAAAATTTGTTGTTGGGTAATTTAACTGGTTTTGGTGGATAAGAGCTTGGATACATATTAGAGTTAAAACACATAAATTAAATACCTATTTATTTTATGAAATTTTATTTTCTACAAAATTAGTATCAATAATTTTTTCACAAAATTGTACTGGAAACGAGATATTTACAAAAAACAAAAGCTAGTCGCGCAAAAAACTTGTTTTTTTCAAAAATATACGCACCTTTACGACTTTCTACCTCGGTACCTATTAGAGATTGAAGAAAATTGTTTACACAAAAGTAGTAAGTAATTTTATGTTCTACTTTAATTGTTTAGCTAATTTAGCCGAAATTTGCATTGGGAATGAGATATTTTGGAAAAACTAGATTTTGGAGCGATTTCGGCCGGTTTTTTTCAAAATGGCGGCGCGAGCACAGGTGTGCCAAGGTCGGAAACTCAGATTTTACATCAGGGGACCAGTTTATAAAACATATAAAAAAATTGGGACTACCGGAATAATTACGATCGCGAATCGGTAATTGCCCTGGAGTATTAGTAATGAAACGAACTCTTCACAAACACTTTATTGAAATATAAGAGAATACCACTCCTTAGTAAAAAAACTCCTTTTATTTTACCATAATTTATTAGATATTCCATTGTTACAACTAACATGACTGTATAATTAGAAATTAATGTAAAAGCCCAGTAGGGCGTAAATAAATAAAACTAGGAAAACGATTCTAGTGAAGGGGCACTCTATAACATTCTGTGCCGCTGGTTGTGACAACCGGACAGACAGCCGCGTCGCGTGAAAAAAAAGATTAATAGTAAAAAAGTCTACTTGGGCTAGAAATGATATATAATAACATAACGACAATACTTTAGTGTCACCTTTTTTCTCAAGTGCCTACACATTTACGCATTTAACAATGTATTCTTTTGTATTGGTTATTATTTATATTTATATTTATTATTTATATAAAAAACCTTTACTCACTTGAGGAAGAAGTTAAATTATAAAAAACAGAAAATTTCACTAATAGATTTCAAAGTATCGTTTGATTAAATAAAAAAATACGTAAAAGAAATGACCGGAGCGACCGGCCGGGTGACACAACCTTACAGGCCGGAACTTTCGCGGCGTCTGAATCAATACGTAGTAACTCCTTGTCAACCCGCACACAAATATACTACGCACAATAGAGAGTTTTGAAGTACTGGCGGTCGTTTTTCGTGTATCTGGCCAGAAATTGGATTTTCGCGAGTGTTTTTATTTTAATTAATTCTTATGAATACATTAATAAAATCTCTAATCTTTTGTGAGGGAGTCGTCGGGAAGTTACTAATTCATCGTCTAGAAAAATAAAATCTGGTACTTGCCGCTTATCTTACAACATTTTACATTTAATAAAATGTACTTATCGTTTTACATAATATATTTAATTGTAAGGTCCTGTTTTTATTAATCTTAAATATAAATAACTTGCATCCCTTCGAATCCCTCTAGAAACATTTAAGATTTTAGTAATAAGCTCATCAGAAATAATTAAAATGTGAGCGTCGGGGCAAATCCCCGTTATCAGGGTATTGTGTCGCCTTAAGTGACATATCATAGCGGGAATCTTTAACGCGCGGAGTGTAAGTTGATATATCGATGTTTGGTGCACATATTCTTTCGTTATTACTCGTACTATGCTAGTATAATTTGTTTCTATTACTGCTCTTATACATATAATGTTACCTTGAAAATGCGGCACAAACGCTATGATGCTATAGTACCAATGTCCCCGGATGGTGGGAAGCAGTTGAGTCTCTTGTGCATTATTCACATATAAGTAGAAGTTATTTGAAATGATTTTAGCGATGTTGTAAAAATGTTGTTTTTTTATCATGTGCACAACAGAGGGTTAAAAAAATCAAAGAAATGACGTAGAATAAATAACAACCGTCCAATAACGATATTCAACAATATGTAAGAATAAAACAATGTGGAGAGTCAGTTATTTGGAAAGGAATATTGACAGATTCGGGAGTTTTCAGTTGACATTGATTGATATTAATTTTTATTGTGGACAAGAGATAGTTTTTATAATTATGAAAAAAAGATCTTTTTGTCACGACGTTCGATTAATGTTTCTAATTTGAAATATACTAGGAATTTAATGAACACAAATCTGAATAGCCAGGAATTTCCCGACCTTCCTCTACCCATTTCATTCAATTAGTCACGTATTTTATAATAGTTACACTCATTGCACATACATACTTTCAGCCACAGTATTTCGAATTCCGACCCCTGATCCATCCTACAGACCAATTGACGTGCTGAAGAAGCCCCACTGTAATCAGATTAACAGCAGAAGCCTGATCAATCATGTTATCGTCCATCATAAGTGTTTATCCCGTTGCTACTTTCATTATGGCAATATCGGCAACATCAGCAGAGGCTGGCATAATCTACTTATTGTGGCCTTGGTGATCTTATCTTACGTTGATCTTATTTCAGAACTGACAACGGTAACAACTTTGGAAATGAAGTAATATTACGTTCCCTGTGTAATATTACTAACTGGAGTCAATGAAAGTCTGATGTCTATATTCTTGTAAAATATTTAAAAGCTGAATAGAGGAAGGAAAAGTGATCTAATTCAGTCTTCTCAGATTTCGTAATTAAACACAGCTTCAGTGATTTTTAAAGTAAAAGCGTTGGATGGTCTCTCCACGTAGGTAGGAACATAAAATGCTATTTCAAACGAATTAAACAATATTATAACTACCATGGAAATCGCGAGCAAAAGTAATTGCGGGTCAATGAATACGTCATGTGAATGCCATAAAATGAATAAACAGCCTCACCCACCAACAAGTAAATATTGGAGTATAAAATAGTAAACACCAATACTTTAACCGCAAGTGTATTTTTCACACTGGCTCTTTTGCGTTTGTTTTTCATTCGCAAATAATTTTGTCATAAACCGCGAAAAATGGGTCCCAAAATTTAACCATTAGAGCAATTTTGGTAGGTATTCCTTCCAGACATCAAAGACCCGTAAAGTCTTTTTGTGAGAAAGAACACCACGCTTTCAGTTTGCACACAAAAGTTTACCACAAACCCTCCCGAAGACATGGAAATAATTTTATGAAACGACATTTATCATTTCGATAATTATTGCCAATTTTCTTAAAGAATATTTTTGTATAAAAGTTTTATGTCACCTTTGTCTAATCAAACAGGTTTTTACTTTCATTTAAAGTGGCAATTATTACGGTTTTCACAATAAAAAACATTGATAAGCGACTTCAAACACTTCATATATCGTTAGCGTTCAATATTTAATAATTTTTTACTGCAATATAATTTTGAAATCTGAATTTATTTATCAGTATTTCATCTGCGTTTAAGAATTGTTTTTATTTTGAAATACGTTCAAAAACAACGAAATTTTCTGGAATCGAATGTAATGAGAAATATCTCCCGCGCGATCAGCTTTTTAACGGTTCACTTAAGAGAAATACAAGAGGCTTCCGGGGTTGCTAAAAAACTCCTCACTTAATTTTTTTTGTGCATACAGAAATTGTTTGGATTCATTAATTTACTCAGGGCTCGTCGAATTACGATATCTCATATCTAATCGAAACTAGATAATGTTATAAGTTGTGAAAATAAAATAAAATAAACTTGTACAAGTCACAAAGTCAATAAAAAATCGTGAATCAACACAAAATTGTTTTCTCAACTTTCTATTACAGATAATAGGTACTAACGGAGGTAGGTACTTCTGGCTTCCAATATTGATATACAAACCTAAAAGAATGTTTGGAACCCTGACGTCTACTTAAAATATTTTATGTAAAACGGTTTGAGGATTTTATAAAAAGTTTTTCAACTCTAAACGATATACTAGACGATGAATTAGTAACTTTTCGAGCGATTCCTCTAGAAATATCATAAATAATTAAAAAATAAACCCCACGGAAAGATCGATTTACTAGGCCTGCAAGTCAACCGTAGGTCCGTTCATTTAGCCGGGGAGCTAGCCGAATATTGTTTTTACGACTTCATCACTTCCGCCATTAAGATTTCCACTGTATTTTAGAGACTGTATAGGGCAAATTCAACCGCAGGTCTGTCCAATATACCAGGGCCGGGCGTAGCATATTTTTATGCACGCCTGCTTCACTTACGTCTTTAAGATTCTGGCTTTATTTTAAGGTATTGTCTTGACTTAACCATTCGTCTAAAAATTCTTCGCCAGTGCAGTTTGAAAATTGAGTGCATCCGATGAGCACTACTAGTCCGTTGCGGTAAACCTGATAAAAATTCCTCCATTCATCATCGGCACAATTGATTGACATCTCAAGAAAAATAAATAATGTATCAAGGAGTAGAAAAAGGAGAGCACATCCTGGCTGAAAGCATTAGTCGTTTAATTCAACAACCAGTTTTTGGAATTTTCAGTTTCAATCACCCATAAATTCGATGTGTCAATCTATTTTTATACCTTAACAAATCATAAATAAAATAAATACGTGTAGTTAATAAAGAATAAAAGTTTCCTCAACTTAGGTTATGTACAGCAAAAGGTTAACTAAACCGTTCAACTTTTTTATAACGGATAACATTGATTCATTAGTTCATTGATCATAATATATTATGTAGTTAAATATAATAAAATATATAATAGATTTTTTTATGTTGACGTGAAACCTTTTTGACGTGATCGACACCATTTTTTTTCATTTGTTGTCCAAGAGGTTGCATGTATTTTTTTTTTAAATTCCTAATTTCAAGTTGATAAAAAGTTGTCTACATGGACCCACATTATACCACAAAAACGTTGGAACAATTGAAAAATGCTTTTTAGAGATAAAAATAAAAATACAGTACAGGTTACAGATGTTCATCACTTGAAAACTACCTTTGACACTAATGAAATTACTTAATCTAAATTTTATAAAAATTACGCAATTTTAAGCACAGATGGAGATTTAAACATTCAGATATATAATTTTATTACATACCGGCCAGATGTTGTTTTAATTTTCAACATGGAAAAAAAATTATGGCAAAGTTACATTTTTTTAAGAAATTTTTAAACTTGAATCTTCTTTGGGGGGTCCTAAGTATTTTTCGATTGGGCCAATTTGTTTATAGTATGTGTGGTGAAGGTACACCCACATAAACTTTTTAAGACTTGAAATATTGTTTTTCAAAAATGATTTTTTTCGATTCACCCTATTGAATAATAATAATAGCGAAATTCTAGTTAAGTCTAAAAAGAGTAAAAACGTACACATTATTGAGAACTTCTTGCGGTTGTAGGCTCGATTACTCTTCCAGTGGCAAAATTTAATTTTCTAAACTTCTGATTTCATCCTGGTATAATATGAGTGAGTATGTTATCGTATAAATAATAGGTTTATAGCTGTTACAAGAAACTCATTGGTACATGAAAATACGTGGGGGTTCACCATAGCATTAGGTACATATCTACTACATATAAGATTATTCTTTTGCTCAAGATTCCCTAGATTTCTTTCCTTTTTCCCAAAAGACTGCACTATTTATACCTTGAAAATTCAAAACCCCCATATCTGAGGACCTCTCCCTAGAACTGTGTTTATCTGTGTCTGTGCTATCATCAATGCGAATTAATCACTCATATCATAATGACATGTTGGATTTTGTGTGTAAGAAAGCTGTTACCGAAACATTGGTTGAACAATAGTAGATGTTTAATTAAAGACACACTTTCGACAACAATATGACATATAAGCGTTCCCATTAAACATGCTACTTGACAAATCGTTCCTTCCGAATCGTGGTAAAAGATCGAACGCAGTCCGCGATATTATGCTAATATTGGGAAAGAATTGTATGTATCCACGTTTTCGACTGTTCATATACATTTTAAACAAAGCAGTAAAATTCTGGAGGTTCGTAATCGAAAACGAACTGCTACACACATAGGCACAGTCACTCTGCAAGTTGCCCACACTTAGTAGGAACATAGGTATTGTATGAGATCTTTGTGAGATGTATAATCAAACTGAGTTTCGTTTATTTATTGTTTTTGTGTTTAATTCGTAGAACTCCATTTCATTTTTTTTTAAATTTAATTCAAATCAAATTTAATAATATAATTATTAAGTTCTGAAAGTATTTTTTGGTTTTTGGTATTGTTACGGCTGTTTCCGCTTTCAAGGCCATTTTTCAAGGCTCATCTCATTTTGAAAATAGCCTTGAAAGCCGAAACAGCTGTAACAATAACAAAAACCAAAAAATATTTGCAGAACTTAATAATTATATTATTAAATTTGATTTTAATTAAATTTAAAAAAAAGAGTTTCGTTTAGCTATGTCCGAAATTTTGTAGGCCGTTCGGAGCTCAGGAGCACTTATTACCTTTTCCGCTACTGTTTAGAAGCCGAGTGGTCTAAGGTATTGGGTTCCCACTTCTCTCCCGAACGTTGGGGGATCAATCCTCTGCTTGCTACACTAGCAAGCATTATTATTGCAGAAGCACAATTTTTCTTTTATTTTGAAGAAAGTAAAAAAAACAATTAAAATTTTCAGCTTATTCGTAACCCGAAAATGTTGCAAAGCCTTGCTTTATATTAATTTTTTTTTTAAATAAAAATAATTTTAATACCGCAGTTTGAACATCTGCGCTGGTATCTATGATATCTGACTTGAGATGTACCTTCACTTAATCAAGTCTTTAGATAACTCAATAAGAGCAATTTTATTATTGTTCAACTTTGTGACAGGGACGCATTATAGACCGAAGTTATGTATTGCTTTCCGACGACATTTCCTGTGGACGCGACTTCAATATTTTTTAGCCCGAACAAAGCAGAATGTAATGATACTCTTGTCTATTTGAAGAAAGCACGACACACAATTGCAAAAGGTGTCAATAAGTGTCTCATTTGAAGCTGTTGCAGTTATTACCGTTTTATTGGAAAATGCAACAGCGTTTTAACATAAACCTTTACTCGTACTTCAAATAGTCAGGGCGGCTCTGAGCCAAATGTCGCGGCGCCTGGTGACATAGAGTCAAATTTTGGCGCCCTTTGTAATAACCAGTAGACGGTAGACGCCGTTTTTATGAAAAAAAACATCTCAAGGGCGATGTGTCAGGTGTTATATATTTTTAGCGCCTAGGCAATTCGGCGCCCGGAGCGGATTGCTTCAATTGCGCCCGCATAGGGCCAGCTCCGCATACAGTACCTGCATAATAAAAGTGACGGATCGAAACAAGATTTTCAGCCGAAAAGGAATTTCTTTCTCGCCTTCTGTTTTAGTCTTTTTAAAATAAGTTTAAAAAATTACCTACTCCGAAATTAGAAGTTTGCGATACTTGTAAGAGTTAATTAATTTTAGTGTTAAATAAAATGCACAATTATATTAAAAAATTATATGGTTTACTTTCAGAACTTTTGGTTTGCCATTATGTAATGTTGCATATACCTTATATATACGTAAGCAAAAAGCGCAAACCGAGCCACGAATAGTGGGAAAGGGAAGACGTGACGGAAACGCCAAACGCCGCTTGCAGTTGCTTAGTTCCTTTCCCATAATTCGTGGCTCGGCTGGCACTTCGGTTCGTACGTGTATACGCAGCATAGTTCTTTAGTGTACCAATGCTATAAGTATTTTAACTTCTGGAATTGCAAAAATACAATATACCTTGGAGCTACACTATAGTGAAGTACTTAATATTTATAGTTATCAATCTAATGTTTAATAGTCTTTTAGTCAGAGTTTTATGACCAAATGTTTATCCATACCAATAAATATTATCTAAACGATGAACAAGTTGTAAAAAAACGCTATTTATTGAAAATGTTCTTATAATTTATAGTTACTAGATGAATAAAATATGTATTTTTCTACACATGATAAAAATCCATGAATAGTTCTGTTATAAAATGATTAAAACATGATACGAAGATAAAACCTAATAACATGGAACTAAATGAATAAATTGATTAAAATGCTAAAATATAATAATTGTTTTTAAAGATCCCTTCAATTTCCATGTTCACCATTCAATGGATTTAATTGACGTACGAATGCCCAATGAAAGGGTCCGAACTCCGAACCGGTACCAGAAGCCTTCTTAACTGAACCCGGACCCCCTACTCGACAGGCAATCACTTAAAGCACAGAGCCGCGGGGTGCCCAGTTCCCATGGAGCATACATGTAATGACATTATCTTAAATCTGAATTGTAATTGTTTCATCTGCGATGCCACATGTATCTAAGGTACGTACTTCATTCAAATGCTGTTGGCTGGAAGCTACATATTATTTATTAGAAAGACCTGTTGATTTTGAGAGCAGTCGTTTAGTCACATTGTGCTTATTCTGAGTAGCTTTAAAGCTTTGATCTCGTAGAAGAATCTAAATATTATAATTCTCTGTTTAACCCTTCAGGTGCGGTATGCCGATATATCAGTACGACACTTTGTGCCTCTTGAGTGCGACGTGCCGACATACAGGGTGTATTAACTCGTACCCGAAAGTCTGTAACCAGACATTTGTTTTCAATTAAAAATAAACAAAAAATCTGCAACAAGTCGACATACTACCACACGGTCGTAACGGATCACGTGATAAAGCTCGTCTCGTCTGTACGATGTTGCTGAAACGAGACGCAGTGCGTATCACGTGATGCGCTCAGTTTTACTCAGTGATGGCATGCGCTCCTCAAGAATCTCTGGTTAAAGCATTTCGGGTACGTTTTGATACACCTCGTTTAGGCTGCACCATGGAAAACGTATCGCATTATCTACCGGTACAAAATTTGGTCACCGCAAGGAGAACACGTGCTCTCCTGACAATAACTGTTTTTGTCAATTTTTATATTTATACAATAATAAAATGACTGATTTATTTTCCCATAGAAATTTGACACTTCTCATGACACTAACAAAACGATAAACGGACATAAAGAGTTAACTTTCAAAGATGCATCACAATTTCTTGTTTAATTATTATTAGAAATTCTCGTCATCATTTTCATAATGAAAAACGAATTAATAACATAAATGCAGCGGACCAAAAGAAGGCCGTTTTCTGATTAGTAATTTGTAAATACTAAGCTTACGTAAGTGAGAAAAAAATGCGTACGTCATAAAAAGACAGTGTTTATCACGTTATGTAAATTTTTTTTCTATATTTTCGTAATACGAAACATTATCAAAGCAGCTTACTCTCCGTCTTAATCAAGAAAAAAAAGATGCCTAGTAAAATAAGCCCGTTTAAAAAAGCTTATGGTAGTTTTAAGCACGAATTGCATTTCAAATTAGCGAATGATTTTTATGTTACAGCAATACTCTATTCCAATGACAGCATGTTTAGTGTACAGTGTAGTCTTAACTCGGTACTATCATCGTTTAGATGAGTGCAGCTTCTTTTCAAGAGTGCTTCACTTGCGGTAGACCGGTTACGTCAGATCAGCGGGCATTATCATTAAAACATTTATACGGGTAAAGTACTCAGGTTATTAAGTTAGCTTGCGGCGCGCAGAAGTCTGTAATGTAATGAGTGATTGTGCCGCTGTTGTAAAATGAGTTTACAATAAAACTTTTATTCCCCAAGAATGCCGTTGAGATAGTACCTACATAATTACTTTCGGAAGAAAATGCTGTTTATTGCTTATTTGATAAAACCATTTGAAAAATCACAATGGTCGGCATGTAATGGTTGGACTTTTTTTTTTTTTTTTTCTTTTTTTTTTTCTTAGGTTTGTCAACAGTGATTCATATCAAAGCTCTCGAAATTCAATTACACAATTTAAACTTGGTTGATACTATCACTAATTACAGACAAACACAACATTGATGAACACAAAACTATAAGTAAAGAATAATGTACATGTATGCACCTACATGCATACATGTATACACAAATACATACACTTACATATACATTTCATAACGACAATAGTAATTACTTTATAGATAAACACGATAGGTAGCTTTAAGTCTTGTTTACGTTTGATTTGAAGGTGGCCAGTGATGACATTGACAAATCAATGGGATGACTTTTATATGTCTCGTTAAAATAACGGCACATTCTTGGTAAAGGTGAGTCATACCCCAGCTTAGTTTTATATTTTTTAATATGTAACGGAATATAATGTATGAGTCGGGAACCAATTCTAGGAACGTTGAACATAATTTGATAGAGTAAAAAAGGGCAGTTTATTAGAGCATTAACAATTTTGAAAAGAAAATTTAAATCGATATTTAGTCTTCTCTGTTCAAGGGTGCGTACATTGTAGAAATTTAGTCTATCGGTGTAATGAGGAAGTGATCGAGCTCGCTTATCACAATACGCTAGGTGGTACATAAAATGTTTTTGAACCCGCTCTATTCGCTGAATATGAACTTTGTAGGTTGGACTCCATATAGAACTTGCGTACTCCAACACGTTGCGGGTCAAGGAATTGTATAGCGTTATTTTTGATTTGGGATTCTGAAAATTTTTACTATTTCGTTTGATAAATCCTAGCATTTTTAGGGATCTAGAAATAATGCTGTCGATATGAGGTGTGAAAGTTAGTTTTTTATCGAATATTACGCCTAGGTCCCGAATGGTTGTGACTTCCTGGAGTTTAGTACCGTCGATAAAATATTGAGTTGAGATTGAGTTGCGTTTACGTGTAAAAGTTATGTGGACACATTTTAAAGAATTCAGAAACATTCTATTGTCAGTGCACCACTTAGAAACTCTGTTGATATCATTTTGAAGGAGTATTGAATCAAGTAATGTGTGGATAATTTTAAAAATCTTACAATCATCGGCGAACAATAAAATTTTAGAATCCAAAATAACATCGCACAAGTCATTTATAAAAACAAGGAACAAGATCGGGCCCAAATGGGACCCTTGAGGTACTCCAGACGGCACATCTAATCCTCTTGACTCATAACCATCAAATACTACTCTTTGTTCACGGTCAGTTAGATAGGAGTGAAACCAGTTTAGCAAGGTACCATGAACACCCATGCGTTTTAGTTTATGTATTAATAATCTGTGATTTACCTTATCAAAGGCCTTGCTAAAGTCAGTGTAGATGCTGTCTATCTGTTGACCTTTATCGACAGCTTCGGTTAAGGTAGTGACATAGCAAAGTAAATTGGAGGATGTTGATTTCTGGGAGAGAAATCCATGCTGTTTTGGAGTAATAAGATTTTTGAGATGATAATTCAGACTTGGACAAATTATTTTTTCGAAAATTTTAGCAAATGAACAGAGAATGGAGATGGGTCTATAGTTTGTGACGTCGTGAAGGTCGCCACTTTTAGGTATAGGTGGACTTATCGAGAGCACACATTCTACTGTTCCGAACTGTTTCAAGAACCAGATGGGTCTCTCTATCAGTTCTAGTCAGTCAAGACTAATGAACGAAGTTTCTTTTTGAAGATTCTGAACACATAAATGCATAAAAGTTTCTCTAGTGGGAAACCATAGATAGGGGTATCTCGGGTTGCGAAAGGAAATGCAAGAAATGACGACAAAACTTAATTAAGTAATTTTATTTAAATAACTTAACGCTGGATTTTAATCCAGATTAATTCTAAATGATATTTTCAAATGAATTTAATTAAAATAAACAGCCAACCAGCATGCTATGTGGGCATTAGTTTCATTTTGAAAATTGTGCTTATTTAAATTACATTTTATTTGAATAACTTTTGAAGGTTACCCATCAATGAAATATATCATTGAAGAAGAAGATAATACTAATAACAATCTAAACGTGAAACGGAACACGACACAGATAAATAAAAAGGTAACGGTCTCTCTGTCTTACCGGTATAACACCTCTAAACACTCTACTACACACTAATGATATTACATTGACGGGAATGACCTTAAAAAGTAAAGTGATTCCAATAATATTGAATATTAATTTAGACATTTAGAAAAAGTCAATAAGGTGTCCAATGTAAATAAAAATCGCACATATTTATCCGAGATACTACATAGGTTAAAAACAAATTCTTTAGAAATTTTTAATCAGTAAGAGAGCAGTGAAACACATGGGAAAAATTAGTTGAAATAGTATTGTTAATTCTGAATATGAAAAAAATGAGGCTGAGTGGTTAGAGGCGTTTGTTTTCCCGGTACGACAGATATCCAGAGTTCGATTCCCAGTTAAGACCGTTAATTTTTAATTTTTTTGTGTCTTTTTCGGTTACATCTTTCTTTTAGATTTATTAGTATTACCTCCTTCTTCAATGAAATATACTAATTTGTTTTAGTTTCGTGTTTGTTAAAACCCACAAAATATCATCAAAATATTCGTAGATAAAACAGGACTCTCTCCTGTCAATTAATTTATTATACAACAATACACACTATTTATAAACGGATAAAAGTTAAACAAGCTTTCTCAAAATACTGAGAGAGGCACAGTCAAAACTGCATTTTTTGTACCTATTATTTATTAGTTTTACTTCAACTTTTATCAGTGAAAGACATTTTTATTGCAAATTTACACGAATTCGTAACCAGATTGTGTCGTGGAGTTTTATTACCGCTTTGATCCGCCGACATATATTTTATTTGTCTAGTCAATATTATTTTAATAATAGTACATCATGCCGATATTTATTAATACGTTAGAAAAGGAGTACACATTGCAGGGCGCCGATAAGGTTAGTCGCGTCTTGCATTGTAAATACATAATATGTATTTACAATGCAAGACGCGAAAATTTCAAATGTATTGTATATGTATTACATATATAATACATTTGAAATAGAAAATTTATTTTTAATCATTTTATATATCGGTCGTTTTTTGAATTATAATAAAGGTATATAAAAGTTACACCGTTGCAAAGTCGGTAATCATTTAACGGAAGAGTGAAAAATATATAAAATGTATTATTCCGATCATCAAAAACACCTTTCTTATCTTTTATTCGTTTAACAAACATATTAAGAAGCAAAAACCATCTAATTAAAATTAAATACAGGTCCGTTTACTTTACTTGTTTTAAGTTTATTATGAAAACAGTTTATGAATATAACAAAAAATACATTTAAATAAAAACACATAGTTTAAACAGGTTTTTCGCGGACAAATGGTAAATTAATTCTGAAAAGTATCATTTAATGCAAAATAATAATGATTTCACTTTTGGGTGTTCTTTATATTTAAGAGATGTCATCTATCCGATTTAACGTCCTCCTACGTGTTTTATTGGCGTTTTAATCTGGTATCAAAATGAAAGCTGTATTATATAGGTAATGTATTATTTAGTATTATTGTAGAAAGCAATCACTTTGTGGTTTGACATATTTAAAATGAAATAAAATACTTTTTTTTTTAAAACCACGAGTTTTTAATAATTTTTAGAACCGACCGGTTTCGCTTTACTCAAGCATCTTCAGGGTACAAATTATTACCTTAATTTATTTATTATTTATATTGTGAAGGTTAGACTTATACTGCTAAAAGAATTACTTCATCGAATTAATTACTAATTTCAGTTGTGACTCTGTCTGTAACTCCGGTTCGATAAACTATTAAATGATAATTTCCAAAATTGGAACTGATTGTGGGAAAACTTCGAACAAACGATAAAGAAGGTACCAACATTATTTAATATATTTTTGTTTTTGTTTTTAATTATTGGTTGTTTTGTTTAAATTTAAAAAAAACACAATATTTTAAAATAATATTTACTTTACGTGCGCCGTGTAGGTACTAGGTTGTGTAAATTATTAAAATTAATATATGCAATATTTGCGGCACTTTCTAGATTTGAATATATTCTCAGTATCGCCCTGGAATGAAATGAAAAGCTGCTTGAAATGGCTTTAGCTTAGATTTGTTTAAGACCTGATGTGGTCAGGTACTTCCCCACCTTCCTATTCCCCATCTCCTACCCTTCGCCACTGCTTTCGGCCTCACACCGTACTCCAATAGGAGATGCCGTAGTCTTACAGCAGTCAGAACTATTGTACAGTATTCCCATAAAAAGATAAATGAATAAGACATTTCGACTCCTAGGGTTTAAATAGGCAACTTAAATGGATTTTTTGTCAAAGAATAATTACTGCAATTTGAAAAAGTTTTCCACAAGTATTAAAAAAATGAGCTTACTTCGGGAAAACGGTCACGCCCACAATACGCGTCTATCGGTTCATCTCTACGGTGCCCTCCACGAATGGAAGTTTATTTTTTCTATTTGACCGTCGACCACCTTTAGGAATTTCTCCTCGCGTGACTAATTGAACAATGTTCGTTCTAAAAATATCAACATAATATTATTACTGTGTACAATATGCAAGCGGGCTTCTCCATTTCAATAGTAGGAATTAGGAATCTCTTCATTAATGAGAGCTATTTTTCATCTTGCGAGGAATTTGTCAGGGCAAATTAGAATACGGAGGAAAAATATTATTATTATTGCAATGAAATTTATATTGTGTTTTGCTTTCTACGTATAAATCACATAATGCAGAAGTGTAAACATTAAACAATTTACTGTCCGTTATACCCATAAGCAAGGGCGGCTCTGGGAACCAGGCGTAGTAGGTCCTTTGAAAAAAATGTGTGACTATTTTTATTTGATATTGTGAAAACTGCCCTTATATTATTAACTATGTCAATTTGTAGGTGAGTACGTCATGAGTCCAATACCCTAAATACATATTATGTTCATATAGTAAATTGGAAATAATTACACAATCCATGTACTTACGGAAAATTATTACGTTTTACATTCACGACATTAAGGTAAATAGAAAATAAATATTAAAGTAAATAGTATTCCTTTGTCGGTTCAAAATTATACTTCAGAATTAAATCTCACTAAACAAATAGCATTTAATAACGGTTATTCTAATAAATTGATAGTTGAAATACTAAATAAAAAAATAAACATAATATCTTCAAACGGTATATTTACCCTATTTCTAAAGATAGAAATAAACAATGGCGAAGAATTCTATTTCCAAAATTATAAATAAACACATTCTTGGAACTATTCAACCGGCGTTTTACACCAATAGCAAAATGAAGAAATATATTCTTAATAATAAAGATAGCGATAAGCAAACAAAAAAACTAATAAATAATTTCAATGATTGCAGTTTCTTTTACATAGGTAGAACCAATAGAAACTATAAAGTTAGAACTAAAGAACATCTCAGGGGCCGTTCAAGTATTACGTAAGCAGATTTATTACAATTATTTACCCCCTCTTCCCCCTTGTCACCAAAAGTAAGCAAAGCTCTTACCCCCCCCCCTCCCATGCTTACGTAAAAATTGGTACCTATATGCATTTTTCCGTTAATGTATTCTGTTTTTTTATTGATTGCAGTGCTGACGTAATCACTATCTCGACCCCCCCACCCCCCCATGTCATCAAAAATAAGCAAAGCAAAGACCCCCCTGCCCCCCTATAGTGCTTACATAATATTTGAATGGCCCCTGACAGAGTTCTAAATGGAAATGGTGAATCCGAGTTTGCAGCTCATCTTTTGAATAACAATCACACTTTTGATAAAAACTCAAGTTTTAAAATACTGCACACAGTAATCTGTATTTAATTTTTGACTTTAATATACACTTATTCCTGATGAAGTGAAATTTTTCATGAAACATGTAGAGGTTATATATATTAAAGTGATGTAAACAAAGTTATTTGGGTTTTAATATAATAAATAATGTCGTCACAAAGTGATAAGCTTTCAAAAGAAATCTTCTTCGAAAAAAATTTATATAGAAGTGTTTGAAACACCCGTCCGCAGTATCCAAAGATATACTTGGTGCGAAGCGATTATGGTAGTTCCGTGGTGCGAAAGGAAGTGACGTTTATCAATTCCATTTAAATTGAGACATGCGATTCTATTTGACATTGATCTTTTACGTTTTTTGTTTTGTTTCATTCTACATCGATAACCTTTCCCGAACTGTCGAAAAACAACCAAATGCGACAAGCGTTTAAAATGAGAATAAGCGTCCCTAAGCTTTCTTCGGTACCTAACTTTTACTTAGACTAAAGACGTAGTGCCATCTCACACTTTTTATAACTAGTCATTTACTGAGGAAAGCTTAATCCAGTAGTTTAGCTTCCTTAAATTGGTTGATAGCTCAGTCGTCACCGGTGAAGTGTCCGTTGGAAAGAGCGTAGTTGTGTTTTTGAGCAGCGTTTAGTCAAAATTTCGGCTCAATAATTGATCAGTAGGATTGGGAACAATGCCCTTAGGTAAATTAAATTTTTTAATCTTTTTAAGCATTCGTACATTTTCTGTCTCCTAAGTAATTTGGTAACCGCAGAATACAATAGAAAAGCATTATTATTTTTTTCATTTTGTGAGGTGGCTAACGAAATAACAGAAAAGACTGACTGTGTGCTAACATCTTTGTGCAATAGGTACTAAAATAATGTTTCTTGCAATTATCCTCATGAATGCACTGTTAAACAATTGATACTTAACAAGTTGGTAATAATGACTTCTTGTTAAGTATCATATGTTAGAGATGAGACACATGTTCAGAGGCGTCATTATACTTCTCGCCCCTCTGGGCAATTCCTCTGCCACTTCGAGGAAATGAAATAAACCTAAAAACTAGGCTAGACTTTCCAAAACCTAGTTTTTTATACATCACTTTTCATGATTCTGCATCGCTTAAAAGTGTTATCTGATTTATCATCGTACCGATTTGTCTTTTTGTCAATTTTTATACAGATATTCTTACCTTTTTTATGTGAATACCGCACGAGAGACCCAACTGCTCCCAACCGTCTGGAGCCAGTGAGAATGTGGCATCCAAAATTGGGGTATGTTGTGAGGCTGAAGGTAGAAGGGAGAGGAAGGTTGCAGAGTACCGGGCTATTCAGACCATGTCACCAAAAATGGCTAAAGTCATTTAAGCAACGGTACAATTCTGAATGGTGGTTTAACGCCAGGATAATACTTAAGGCGTAATACAGGAGCATCTTCAACTCTTGAACGTACCGCAAGAATACCACATATAATTTTTTATTATTACATTGTGAAATAACACAAATTACTTGAATCAAATTTAAGGATTTGAACCCCCGATCTTCGTATTGCTAGTCATAACATAGTCGAAAGCCTTACCTTTCAATCACGGGGCCGTCATACATGTCTACGACATAACTTGCAAATAAAGCAACGACTTAGTTATCGGGGATGAACAAGGTGAAAAAATATGGTTTGGACATGTGGATCGGTTGATCGAAGAAAGAGTTTAGTGAAAATATTGTACAATATGAATGGTAGAAGAAGTAGGGTACGCCGGGGAAAGACATGATAGAAGTATCAAGTAAATCTAATAATAATGCTTGAGCGGTCGTGGTCATGTCAACAAGTACATTTCTGATTCTGATCGCTTTTTCAGACCGCATTTGAAATGTGCTTAGGGAGGTTTAACATATAAGTTATTTTATTTCTTTTACATACATTGTGTTTTATTCATTATGTCAATTTTCCGCACATGCGTGGGCCCGCGCAACTATGTAACGCTCTCACAAACGTTACGCCTATGAAAATATTCCTTTTGCAATGAAGTGTTTAAGTTTAAATTGACGCGCGTTTCACAAAGGATGAGATATTTGACACGTAAACCCTCAGTTAAAGTTAAGCGTAACGTTATGATGTTATCTTGGAGATTTCATGAAGCTTTACTGTTAGCGTTAGATGGCTCCTATTATATTTTATGTGTTACCACAAATGTTAGTATGTGAATAATTGTTTAGTTTGTATGAGCTTTTGTGTTCTTATCGGGAAGTGGGAATAGTTAAAAAAATAAGTTTTTCTAGACATTTAGAGCCTTACTAATAAAAATCACTTCCTTACCATTAAACGGTATTTTGAACACAACCTCATTGAATAAAGACGAAAATTTTTGTATCGAATTATTACTGATAAACAAATTTTTTAACTGGCTGCGAAGGAACTGGCAACGCCACATTTTGGCAAACTGACACATGAGGTTTCCGTCTTGAAAAAGTTAGATTATTTCTGACAAATTATTTTCAATTGAATGTTGTGATTTGAACTTAACAAGAATTCCACGAAAATTATGTTTTTTAAATGTCTTATGCACTTGTAGGTAAATATAAATCAAATATTTGTATTTCTTGCAGATTCTACAAGACCAAAACACGTGTTTAAACGTATGTTGTTTTTTAAAACTTTTTTCATGTTTAAAATTGATTCAAATACAAAAATCTAAAAGTTAATTTCATATAGTTTCTAAAAATGATATTTTTTTACGTCATCTTCAAAAAGAAGAAATAATGCCTATCGCATTTAAAATATCTCAGAAATATCAGATATTTCGCATTATTTTAGAAATTTACTGAATTACCACTTTCTACATTAAGTTTTTTTTTTTTTTTTTTTTTTACAGTAATACCGCACAAGAGTCCCAACTGCTCCCGTCTGGAGCGAGTGAGACTATGGCATCCCCAATTGGGGTATGTTGTGAGGCTGAGGGTATTGGGGAGGGGAGGGAGATGGGGAAGAGGAAGGTGGGGAAGTACCTGGCTATTCAGATCTGGTCACCAAACACGGCTAAAGCCATTTCAAGCAACGTTTCAATTCTGAATGGTGGTCTTACACCAGGGCGATACTGAGAGTATCTTCCACTCTGAAAATTAAGTACAAAATTCTAATATTTAACTTTGTGTAACGAACATCCTGAAAGTTTTCCGTTATTTTGTTCTTTTTGGTATGTAGGCACCTAATACATTCTAAAATTTTACGATTCTTAACTCGCATTAGCAATTGATTGAAAATTATTGTTTTTCTGTTGACTAATTTGTAGTCGTTTATCATATTTTAAGGCAAACACGTCAGAGTTTTTTGAATGGTAAAAACGAAACCACATAATATGAGTTTTAATTCTTTATGTAAACACTCAATCAGCAACTGAGTTTTTGATGAGGTTCGTTTATTTGTTTGGTTTTTGTTTGTTCGGTGTTTGATTTTGATTGAAGCTCCAGCGCTGCCTTGTTAACAAGCACAAATAAACATTGTTCCAGAAATCGGTTGTATAAAGAATTAATAATCAAAACGAAAAAAAATTATTATTTTTCTCAGAATTTTGATTACGAAAAAATAACTCAAAACAAATTTGTTTGATATCCGCAGCAGTACAAACCTAACTCGGTAAGCAAAAAAAATGAACATGAATTGCAATCAGATGGTGCAGAGGAAAAAAAATTATGAGATATGTCACCTTTGGGGATGCTGTTTGGAAATTTTGATGAGAGAAAGGAGAGAACAGTGTAGAATTTAAAAGACAGAGGCCAGAAAACCGTTCCACAGTCGAGCTGTTAAACCCATGAACGAGTCGTGCAAACGACCCATTCGTATATGACAAAAGACAACCGTGTATAAAGATTATCAAAATCGTGTTGAAATACCGAATAGAGCAAAACCAGCATTCCCACCTTACGCATTAACAACTAACTCGTGTACGTGCTTGCTAGCCTTTCTGACATGAAATGCGAAAATTTTAGAATTTTCACGAACGCGTGTTCCGATATCGTGATAATATATAGGTAATTTACTAAAAGTTTTTCAGGAAACCTGTTATTAATTCGTTAAGGCATGCAAACCCGTTTAGTTAGATTACCAATAAGTCGAAGAGATTCGCATTTTTCTCAGTGTGGAACGAGGGCCATACAACTATGTATTGGCCCACCCTTTTGCTTCATTCGCATTCATACATCGACTCATGCGTAGGTAACAACCTACTGGTCTGTTACTCAACCTGCACTGTTTTAGCAACTCTCTAGACGTGCCAAAACTTATGTCTCCTCTCTATATCCACCAGCTGTCTTAATAGTGGGAATAAACCAGCGGAAACAAGTCATAAAGGTCAAGTCATCAGTTGTTAAAATAGAAATAATTCTAATAGTGCATTAATGTACCGCAGCATGGATATAATCTACTTCCCTTAGATGCTATTATATGGGCATGTCGAGAGAATGAACGAAGAAGGGAGTGTAATGAAGACATATGACGGGAATGTGAATGATAGAAAAAGTCGGGGACGCCTTCAAGTAAACCACATACTTGAGTCGGGCCATGTCAAGAGTCGGAATAACAAACGAGTATGTATGAGACGATGTAAGAATGTGAATGAAGCAAAGAGTGTGTGCAACGACCGAGCTGTTTGGCCGTCCACCTCTCTGCCTACCCCTGAAGAAACGGCTTGATGGTTAGTTAAATCTTTCTATAACTCCTAAACACAATCGGTCATTCTGAGTTTTAATATCTTTTAATGACTGCACAGAATGCTGTAAAAAACAGTGGCGTCTTGTTATTTAAACGTTCAAGAAAATAACCTCCGGTTGATGGAGACGACCTCTCTAGTAGGAATCTAACTTAAAATTACACATAAAAAATCTAAATATGATTGTTTCCTTTTTATTAACTTACAAAAGTACATTTTAACTTAACTCGCTGATCTGAAGAGCAAATAGTTTATTCTATTTACTGATGTCAAGGTATTGGGTAGGAGATTGTATATGTGTATGTGTACGTACACCCTCGTGGTCTATGTTTCTTTTACCACTTTAAGTCTTTGCTGAATGTGTGTATATTTTATTATGGTGTCTTGTGTAGTGTTCATGTACTTGTGATGTTTTTATAAATGTTGTGTTGGTGTGTATAAATTAATTTTGGATTTCGTAGATTAATAAGGAGATAAGATTAATAGCATATTTTATATTCGTACAGTTTTCTGATTTTCAGTCATTTTGTTTCTTTATTTACTTTTGGGGGCATATTTCTTTTTGTTTTTTGGGGGTATTGTCTTATACTTTTTGGAGTATCTGGGTTATAATTAAAAAGTTTTTTTATAACTTTATTATGTTTTATTTGTAGGTCGTTTAAATATTCCCCATATTTCAATTGCGAATTTTCTAATATGTTTTCTAAGTTTTGCCAAAGTAAAATATAGCAGTATCATCTGCGTATAAGAAGATTTCGCCATTTAGGTTTAATTGACATAATATCATTTATACATATTTGAAAAAGGAGTGGCCTTTATAAGGATCCTTGAAGAACTTCATAGTTTGTGTTATTATGTTGACTCTTATTGTTATCTAAGTTGAAATATTGCATTCGTTGATCTTCTCTCGACCCGCCCTGCACCGCAGTGGGAGGGATGGATTCATTAAATACTTCTGGACACACTAACCCTCATATTCGTACCCACGCCCACGCTTCATACCGTTTTCCTTCCCAAGACCTCCTCTCCTTCCTTTCCCCTGCCCCTCCACACAGCACACCCAAAGGCGGCACAGACGTTGAGGGAAATTATATTTCTCAGGGTGTGGAGGTAATGTAAAAAAGAACTGATACGACTTAATATTATCGTTATTCGGCCTTACTAATAAAAGTGTTTAAGGGAGTTTAGTGATAAACAACCATTGATTTCTGGTAAACAGTTGCGTAAAAATTAAATCAGGTTTATGAATAGTTGAATCAGAAGTTATTAAATTAGAAGTTGTGAAAAAGTTAAATCGTTGATGTTTCCTTATTTAAATGCATTTAAGTTCACTTGTTTTTCTTATTTATTTATTTATTATAATATTGATTACATTTTATGATTTTGACTGTCCAACTAGGAATCACTATCATACTAATCTCTTTTTCAGTTTTCAATCTTGTATTTTATTATATTTTAGAATGTGATTACAAGAGTGGAAGGGATTAACTACGCCACTGCTTAACACACAGTAATAGTGAGGTCCATACTACTTGCACTTACTACTAAAATAGCTAATTAATAACCGGAAGCCGTAAACTTGATATTTTGCAAACAACTTTAGCTATAACGGTGTTATTTCAGCAAAGGAATAAAAAGTTCAATATTAAAATTTTTGATGTGGACAATTCGGTGTGGAATTCCAATATAACGATATATTGAAACAAACTTTTATTATTTACTTATTTTAGTTTAAAATTAAATGATCAATCACTAAAGTGTATTTCACTGAAACTTAACTACGTAAGTGATCACTAATTAAACAGCATTTTACTGACACTAAACTATGTAAATGAACAATAACCAAAGGGTTTTTCACTGACATTAAACTACTCGTATGTAAATGAACAATTACTAAAGGGCATTTCACTGACATTAAACTATGTAAATGAACAATTACTGAAGGGTATTTCACTGACATTAAACTATGTAAATGAACAATAACTAAAGGGTTTTTCACTGACATTAAACTATGTAAATGAACAATTACTAAAGGGTATTTCACCGACATAAAACTATATAAATGATCAACAATTAAACAGTATGTAACTGACATAAAAAAAACAGTGTGTAGCAAGCCTACGCACGACGGAAGTGAAACTTTTAGTATTCTTCTCTCTCTCTTTTCATTTCATATTATTATTATTCAGAATGCTGTACATTATAGTTTTAAAAAGCATAAATTTATTTATAGGCGTGTTGTTAACAAATGAACGTTTAACTAGATTCCTAATATTGACATATTTATAAGTAGCATGTGATAAAAAAAAATTAAGAGTTATAAAAATATGGGATTCGAACCCGGGTCCTGCATAACGAGTGTCGAACGCTCTGCCTCTAGACCGCGAGGAGAGGTATCTCGCGCGACGAGCACCGCGTATACAACGTGTACTCCTATCACATAACATCTCGTTAACGCTTTATATAGGGTCGAATCGAAGATATATCGGCAGTGTGAAGTCATATCTGTCAGTTTTCAAAATATTTCCGTATATTTGTCCGTTTTGGAAAAGATCTATCGTAGTCTCATACCCGTATGGAGTCTGAATTTGAAAAACATTTCTAAATTTTGAAAAACTCACTTACGGCTGTGTTTTTTACTAAAAAAACTTGTCACGCACGTCTGCGAGGGTAATTAGTCGCGTTATCGGCCTTGATTAGTAATTTTAATGATTCAAAATAAAAATAATTAATCAAAATACCGAGCGACTCTACAAGCTCGATGTGACCTAAACTAGGTATATAATATTAGCTAGGTTCCTATAGCGAAATGATCACGGTTTTTCGTGACAGTCATGAGTCGGTTTTACTCCGGTCCTCGAAAATGCATAACGCGCGTAAAGAAGTTTCACTTCAATATGTAAATGATCAAAAGTTGGACAGTATTTCACTGAAATAAAACTATGTAAATGATCAATAATAAAACAGAAAAAATGTATTGGTCTAAAGATGGCCATATCAGACTAAAAACGGTAATGGTAAAAAAATAAAATAAAATCTGCGTGCAAAGTTATAATGTGCTATAGGGTCATCTGCGTGCAAAATCATAGTGTATTTTAGTGTCATCTGCGTGCAAAGTCATAGTCTACTATAGTGTCGTAAATGTTTTTAATAAAAGTGTGTTTAAACGGCGCTGTTAAAATTATCCAATTCAATTATTATTTCATAAGAAATAAGGAAAAAATTAGCTTACTTCGAGCGGACGGACACGCCCACAACACACTTTTATCATTGTATCTAACCGATTCATTCAGTTGGTTTTAAATTTTTATTGAAACAACTTTTCTTTATCTTTTGAATTGAAAACGTCTTTATCCACTCGACCATTGGATAAGAAAAAAGTGGTTGTCTCGGTAAGACAGAGATAGTGGGTTCGATTCTCCGTTGAGACCGTTATCTTTTTATTTTATACTAGGCCTCAGCACGGGTAAGCCAACCAGTGAGGCCAACATTACTGGATAACTATGAAAATGTAAAAAAAATATTGTACCAAAATAAATAAAAAAAACATTACTGTGTCATGATCTATTTCATGTTTTGTTTAGATTGTGTCAACATTATCATCTTCAATGATATTTATTATATTCAATTTTTAAAAAAATGGAGTTTTACAAGTTAAACGATATAATAATAAATAAACCGTGACAGAAGTGTTGTCATCTTGGTAATGGCTTTCAGTCACTTTTCATCCCATGTTTAGAACAGATTTATCGAACTAGAATACGGGGAGTAAATCAACAGAACTGTCAAAATAAATGTTGATAAAAACACATTTTTCCATTCGAACTTTTCGAGTTATCGCTACTTTTATGACAGAACACAGCACAAAAAGTGTGTCAATACATATGGTTATTTCCAATACAATAGGCACAACTAATAACTAATAAGTGACACAAAGGGAACTTCTTCAAAGGTATTTTGGTGGCTTGTTATGCAAACAAACAAGAAACATACAAACATTTCGGTGTATTTCACAGGCGGACGTAACGAACGACAAAAGAGCACAAGGATATGTTACAATATTTCTTATATGGAAAACGATTTTTGCGAAACACATTCTACTATTACTTCCGAATTTAACGAGTGCGTTTTTTTATTGATTGCTAAAAACAACATTTTTTATGCCAGGCTTTACCAATCAAATAATTAATTAAACTTAATCATTTACATAACGTAAAAAACTTATCAGGCAAGCAATTGCCCATCCCTTATTCTATAAATCGCTATTTTTTAAGCAGTCGTAGCTGTTTGTTTGTTTTAAAAACATGTCGTGGAAAAAAGATCAAACAACGTTAAAATCGTTGAAAAACAAATTGTTTTCTAAGGAAAAGTCAAATCTACATGTTGATAGTTCAGAAGAGTGTTTTTTCAGATAATGAAAGGTCACAGAGATAATTTTTTTTTGCTTATACATAGGTATTTTTTGTTTTTTTTTAATTTTATTTATTTAATATATTTTATCACAATGAAATTTATGGTTGTGATGTGAATACGAACGCAAAATTATACAATTCAAAAAAATCATTTTGCCTTTTAAGCAGTTGATTTTTTTAATTTTGAAGTATATACCTAACGTAATTTTTTTTTTCAACAATATTTTAAGCTTTTTGTTGTTTTAAAATTTTTCCCGTGGTTCTTCACAGGTCTGCGCTAGAATTTTACTATTTTATGTGCATTATTTCTATTTGTGAGGGGTAATCAATCATAGCTAAACTCAATCACCGCCCTAACACAACGCGTAGTTTGTCCATTTTAACGTTGCGACACATTTAAACCTTCGAACATTTTCAAGAACACCATTCAGTAAAACTTTCGTAGAGAGTTGTGCAACAATAAATCATTAAAATTTTCTTAATTTCTTTATTTTCATATCTTAAGTAGGTACATTGTAAACAAGATTTGCGCTTATGATGTATCTGATAGTTTAGTAGTATTATTATTCTAGCGTCTGAACGATCTAGGCCCTCTGATTGGTCGAATTCAAATCGTGTGTTTCGAGTAAATCCCGAATAGGGGGTCTGCACGCAAAATTCGACCACTCTGCCCCTCTGGCGGTATAAGAACGAACCAAATGACTGGCGCGAATATTTAAATATGCAGCTGAGAATACGCAAAATTACTTGACGATTAACAAGCGTATAACAAGAATATTTCTTCTGGAAGCTTATCACCTTGTGATGGCATTATTTATTTTATAAAAAACATAAATAACTTTGTTTACATCACTTAATTACATACAACCTCTACATGTTACATGAACGAAATTCACCTCATCAGGAGTAAGTATACATTGAAGTCAAAAATTAAATATAGATTACAATTGGAAAGAAGAAGTGGAAGTAGGGGGGAGGAGTAAGAGTGTGCGGAGTTTATCAGAATTAAGAATTACAATATCGTTAGACGGGAAAGACCAGTTGAGTGGGAAAATATTTAAAAGACGGTTTATAATTTTTTTTTTGCTTATTAATTATATCTGATTTTATATTGACATGTAGGTATTCTTATTTCTAAAATTTCAAAATTATTTATTTTGCGATGCTTTATATCCCGTGTGAAATATTTTAAGACCTGCATTTTTATCAAGTGTGATTATTATTCAAAAGATGATCAAACTCAGATTCACTATTTCCATTTAGAGCTTCGAGATGTTCTTTAGTTCTGACTTTAAAGTTTCTATTGGTTCTTCCTTTGTAAAAGAAATTACAATCATCCCAATTGAATTTATAAACTCCCGATTTTTTGTTTGATTTTCGCTATCTTTATTACTTAGAATGTATTTCTTCATTTTGTTAGTAGTGTAAAACGCCGGTTGAATAGTACCAGAATTTTTTTATTTATAATTTTGGAAATATCTTTATCCACAAATAGAATTCTACGCCATTGTTTATTTCTATCTTTAGAAATAGGGTAAATATACCATTTGAAGAGACCACGTTTAATTTTTTTATTTAGTATTTCAACTATCAATTTATTAGAATAACCGTTATTAAATGCTATTTGTTTTATGAATATATTGTTTTATGGTTATATGCTTTTTGTGTTTTCAGGCCTTAAAATACTTAACACAGGATATAAAGATCGCAAATAAATAAATTATATTTTTAGAAATTAGAAAACATGTAAATATAAAAGCATACACATTTAAAAAGATTTTTTTTTAATAAACTCTCTTTTAAATATTTTCCCACTCAACTGGTCTTTCCCGTCTAACGATATTGTAATTCCAATTTCTGATAAACCCCGCCTCTCTAACCTCTCCCCCGTCCTTCCAATTCTTCTTTCCAATTGTAATCTATATTTAATTTTTGACCTCGGAGTATACTTACTCCTGATGAGGTGAACTTCGCCCATGAAACATGTAGGTAGTGGTTGTATATAATAAAGTGATGTAAACAAAGTTATTCGTGTTTGAAATAATGTTTAATAAGATTACATTATTTTATCTATTTCCGTTGTATATCGATGCATATGTACGCAATAAAATGTGAACATTATGTTTATTTATTTATTGGAAAATTTGTATAGCGCCGCTTTTGTGAGATATCACCTCAGGGGCGCTATATTGTAATAATCTATTAACCACATATACTCACCCTCTCTATGTGAATGACCTAATATGTACATTTTAAATGTAACTGTTATAAGTATCACTTAAACTGGGCGAAGCCCAACCAAGTGCCGCCCGCAGAGCCTAGCAGCGAAAAACCCGCGGAGCGGGTTTTAAACTGCTAGTTATAAATTATTTTTTTGGACGGTAAGGAACTATGGTGAATATTGTAAAATAATTCATGAAACATAAAATAACATATTTCATCGGTTTGTTGTGTCTCTACATTGGTGTATTCCGCTGACAAAATGACGTTATCTTCTTGTCAATTCGGTGGAAAAATACATTTCACGGTCCGGAGGGAAACTTCAATGAAATCAGGAACTGTGAGATGCTGTGCTTTACCTACATTGTGAGCCGAGCATACTACAAACGAATAAACTTCTTCCCTATCAAACCTACTTTTATTTATTGTCGAATACAGAATGTGCGGAAAAATACTTTTACTTTTCTTCTCTTGAAAGATTCGTAATTTTTTATTCTTAGAGGATAAAAGTTTAAGTT
Organism: Hesperophylax consimilis; assembly: GCF_061612785.1. Taxonomy (NCBI): domain Eukaryota; kingdom Metazoa; phylum Arthropoda; class Insecta; order Trichoptera; family Limnephilidae; genus Hesperophylax; species Hesperophylax consimilis. The sequence continues at coordinate 37,560,984 of NC_142848.1, forward strand.
TAATGGCGGAAGTTTGTGGGTTCGATTTCCGTCATAAAAAACTACAAAAAATAGTTTATTTTCATAACACTTCCACTTTATTATTTTGGTTTTTGGGCTGGTGACTGATACGTTATGTAATTGAATATTAAGGAACATAATGTAGGTAAAATATTCAATTATTGAAGTGGTAAGTTTGTGAAATTTTAATGACAAAAAAGCGCAGTAGAAAATTTAGATTGATTTCGATTGATATTGTCTCGCCAGGGCAATAATGAGAAAATTTGCCACTCTGAAACAAATTGCAATTGAATGTAATACCTACTTATATAGACCTATCTGCCCATCATCGAATATGAATCTTCCAAATACAAAACCATAGTTCACTTCGCTATGGAGACTTTTTATTATTTACATTTAAAAAACCTTCGAACCTTTTTTTTTATTATTCCATTTTGTTGTATGAGGTACCTACATACCTACGTATTTAATAAAATATAATATTTTCCCTACCAAAGACTCCAAGCCACTTAAAATAATTTCAGCCAGTACAAAAATTGTATTAGGTACGTTCTGTTGTATTGTGGTGAACGAATATTATAACACGTTTGTATTTGATATGTTATTTATTAAACCAGCCCAGCTGGCGATCTGTTGACAAGTGGTGACAGCTAGGGTTTGTGTAGCACAGACAATATATTAGGAAATGGCCATAGATAACATTATACTGATAACACCAACATCCCTCTTTTCCTAATAAAGAAAAACAAGTCAAGACAAGATGAACATTACAAATATAAATTTTTCTTTTCAAATAAACATAATTCATGACATAGTAATAAACTGTAAGTGAAATACAATTACCAAATTTAATTATAATCAGATGGATTATATCTATCAGGTTTATTAACAATTCTGCCCGAACGAGTTCGAATGCTTGCCTCATTGTTTGTCAGCTCATCAGAAGTTGTAGGACCTGGATAGAACGGGATGGAATGAAAATCATTGTCAAAACGTACACCTTTCTCCGATGAACTATTTCCATTCAGCGGTGATGATGATTCCTGACGTGATCTGTCTAAATTTAAGTGTTTCCTATTCCTGCGATATCTTGAACCATCGGGAGTTTCAACAATATATGACCTTGGGCATCCTTTAACAATTTCTACTACAGTAGCTGGTGACCATGAACTTGACACATCTTTTTTAAAAACTACTTTATCGCCTATCTTCAACTCAGACAAGTTCCGAACCTTTTTGTCAAAATATTTTTTCATTTTGTTTTGACGACCCTTAAATTTATCTTCATATTCTTTAAATCGCACGACTTTTGGTCTAAGTTGACTGGATGTTACGGGTAAATTACATCTAAGTTGACGTGACATTAAGAGGCTTGCAGGGGATGGAAAATTATTTTTTGGACTATTTCTGTAATGTAACATAGCAAGATACGGATCAGTTTTGGATTCAAGGCATTTTCTTAAAATATTCTTTACTATTTTTACTGAACTCTCAGCTTGACCATTTGACTGAGGATAGTTTGGACTAGTGGTGATATGTTCAATATCCCACTCATATAAAAAGTTTTTAAAAATGGCTGATTGAAATGGTGGTCCATTATCACTAACAAGCGTTAACGGTATCCCATGACGTGAAAATATAGATTTTAAGTGTGTGACTACAGTTTCCGCGTTATAATTGTGTAACATTGAATTTTCGATGTATTTTGAATAATAATCAGTAACAATGAGATAATTTGAGTTGTTGAAATGCATTAAATCTACACCTACCTTTTCCCAGGGAAAATTAGTGATACCATGGGGCAAAAGAGGCTGTGACGGGTTATTAGGTTTAAATTTAGTACAAATCTGACATTGATCGACAATGTTTTTAATATCAGAGTTAATATTCGGCCAAAAAATCATATTTCTGACTAGACTTTTTGCTTTTGACATACCTAAGTGACCTTTATGTACATCTTTTAAAATTTCAGGACGTAAAATTGACGGTATAATTAAACTAGGTCCCTTAAATACCAGATCATTGACAACATGAATTTCTGCTTGAAAATTCCAGTATGGTTTAACGCAGGGTTCAATTACATTTTTATTTGACGGCCAACCGGTTTTATAATATTTCATTAAAGTTAATAAAGACTGATCTCGTTTCGTCGCCTCAGTGATTAATTTCAGTTTTTCTTCTGAAACTGCCAGACTTGACATCAGTAAATTGATATGTATGTCAATTTCTTTTTCCGCATCTGTGATTTCAGTATCAGGTAACGGCGCTCTAGATAACGTATCGGCAATATACATAAATTTACCAGGTACATACCTGACGTCTAAATGGTAGCATTGTAGAGACATCATCATTCGTTGTAACCTTGCGGGAACTTCAGAAAGTGATTTCTTAAAAAGTGTGACTAGTGGTTTATGATCTGTTTCAACATTTACTACGTGGCCATAAATATACTGATGGAATTTTTGACAACCGAATAAAATTGCATATAATTCCTTCTCTATCTGTGCATAATTTTGCTGACTGGACGTTAGTGTTTTTGACGCATAAGCAATCGGTCTACTTTCCTGCAAAATAACTGCGCCCACTGCGCTCTGCGAAGAATCTACTGATAATTTTAACGGTTTTTTAATGTCAAAATTAATAAGTACTGGAGATGAACTTATAATTTTCTTTAAATTGACAAAGGACTGATCGTGATTGGCATCCCATTGCCAGCTAACGTCTTTCTTTAGCAAAGTCCTTAAAAGTTCTGTTTCTTTTGACAAATCTTTGATAAAAGATCCCAAGTAATTAATCATACCTAAAAACCGTTGTAAGTCTTTCTTACAAGTGGGAGTAGGTAATTCTCGAATAGCTCTAATCTTTGACTCATCTGGCCTGATCCCTTGACTGCTAAAGATATGACCTAGAAAAGTAACTTCCTGTAAGCCAAAGTGACATTTATTTAGATTGAATTTTAAATTTACTTCTCTGGCTCTTTTAAAAACATTTTCTAATCTCCTTTCATGAGATTCAAGATTCTCTCCCCAAACTAAAATATCGTCAACGAAAACTATCACCCCTTCTAGATCAGCAAATATTTCCGTCATTATTCTAGAGAAGAATTCGGGAGCTGAATTAATTCCATACGGAAGTCTTAAAAATTGATACCTGCCGAAAGGTGTTTGGAAAGTGCATAAATCTGAACTTTCACTATCTAAGCGTATCATCCAAAAACCTGAAAATGCGTCTAGATTTGAAAAAAACTTCGCTCCTTTAATTTTAAACCTAATTTCGTCCATTGAAGGTGTTGGATAATGCGTTCTGCAAATAGCCCTATTTAAATTTCGTGGATCTAGACAAAGGCGTAACTGTGAATTTTTTTTTCTACGACAACTATGGAACTCACCCACGGTGTTGGTTTTGTAACCTTGACAATGACCTTCATTTCCTCCATTCTATCTAATTCTTCTTTTAATTTATCGTGCAGCTTGAATGGAATCTTTCTTGGTGCATCGATTTTAGGATGAACATCAGATCGAACTGTTAGATGACATTCGTGAGGTAAGCATCCGAGACCCTGAAAAACATCGTTAAATTTCTTTATTAAATTGTTCGAATTATACATTGACAAATCATTGTTGGGAATATTTTCAGAATTATTCGTGTTAGAATACACACGTTTTATTATTCCCATTGCATTGCAAGTAGCTAGCCCTAATATAGTTTGACATGATTTCAACTCAGTGATGACAAAGGGAATGGACATATTTTTATCATTATTATAAAAACAATTTAACTTACAAATTCCTTTTGTAGGAATGTTAGTACCACCGAATGAATTTATTTTAAATGCTGTTTCTGTGATAATTTTTTCTGACAAACCAAGTTTATTAAAATTTGTAAAAGACATAACATTTACATTGGCACCGGTATCTATAAGACATGAAATTATAACATTATTTATTCTTAAATTAATGTGCCATGAATTCAATGTTGAATTAATATTGTTACAATTTAATGTATCAATTGTATAGTCGTGGTTGGGTATTTTACTTTGTGACAATGTATTAACATTAATTTTCCTACCTTTCAATTTCCTATTAAAACAAAATTTCGAATAATGCCCAATCTTGAGACAATTAAAGCATTTAGCTAATGATGCCGGGCAGTTTGTGCGGTGAATTTGTCCACATTTGGTACAGACTCCGCCCTGACTTCCGGATTGACCTCTGGATAGACTGCTCGGACTTCCCGATGGACTTCTGGAATGATTGCTCGGGCTTCCGGATTGACTTCTGGAATGGCTTCTGGCTGATAGTGAAGATGAAGAAGGGCTTCGTAGAACTTGTTGTATAATATTCCCCTCAAGACTTCTTGTGTTTTCCCTCGATACAACAATCGCTCTTGACAAATTAATCGCTTTTTCCAAGTTTAACGACGTTTCTTGTAAAAGTCTTTCTTTCAAGTAGTAAAGATTTCGATTTAGGTTACATATGAATATGTCCTTTATTAAGGATGTTTGTAGATTGCCGAAATCACAAGTTTGACTTAGATTTTGTAGCGAAGCAATAAAATCTTCGACTGTTTCACTGTCGCCTTGTTTCCTCGTGAAGAATTTAAATCGTTCCACTGTCACATTTATTGTGGGTATGAAGTGTTTATCGTAAAGGAGTAAAATACCGTCGAGCGTACTTTTCTCAATTGTGAGGCCAAATGAGTTAAAAATTTCTACCCCTTTCGGGCCAATCGTGTGTAGAAGCCTGGCCACTTTTTGAATTTCCTTTTCTTCATTAAAATTATTAGCCATCATATAAATAAGGAATGATTGCTTAAATTTCTTCCACTCACCCGCCATATTTGGAACAATCACCATAGGCACAATATGACTCGACATTTTATTTCTTTTGACAATTTGTTTTGGATACAAATTATTGACTCTTGATGTGACTTGACTTGACTTCACTCACAATATATTTATTAAGACACACCTGACACCATGTTGTATTGTGGTGAACGAATATTATAACACGTTTGTATTTGATATGTTATTTATTAAACCAGCCCAGCTGGCGATCTGTTGACAAGTGGTGACAGCTAGGGTTTGTGTAGCACAGACAATATATTAGGAAATGGCCATAGATAACATTATACTGATAACACCAACACGTTCTAATCACGTTCACAACGAGCAGATAAAATTACACATGCACTGTAAAATTTTAAAAACCCTGACAAAATGTAAAATGCCATTTTCCAACGTAAAAAATGGCACCTAAGCTAACGGCATAAAAGCGCCAATTGTCATCAGAAAGACGCGGCAAATCGGGCGTCTAGTAATTCCTACCGCCCGAGGAGCGAGGAGCGAGAAGCGTACCTACATAGTAGTTCTAGTACCTAGCGAGTACCTACCAAAGCAGTCGACTCCGCTATCGAGGCGGTACGATAGCGGATCAGTGTTCAGTTGCTCGTCGTTCAGTACCCGACCGCACACGGTATCGGCTGCCCGCGAGCTTGCTAGTAAAGACGGGAGAAAACCTCCGAGAACTGAGAACGAAAAGCGCGCGCGATCACCCTCGAACTTTTCACGCAGCGAAAGTTTGCAATTTTCATGCCAGGACCTTAAATCAGTGTTGTTTTATCTTGTGATATATTTGCATAAATCTTTGGAAAACAATAAGTTGAAGAACCCTTTAAAGTGGAACTCGTTAGCTTTTTTTGTGATCAATAAACAGAGTGACAAAAAATTTTCCCGTGAACAATTTTTACAACATTGTAACAGTAAAAAACTAAAATTTCATTCCGAATTCATAGATTCAAATATCGTTTTTAAATTGTGTGTTTTTTCTCTCTTTCTGACTTGCTGTCAACATCACAATAGTGGTTGAAAAACCGACATCTTTTTTTCGTGTTGAATTATATCTTCTTGTGTTTTTTTGTGAAAAAAAATAACAGTGATCATTCATTGTATGAGTATTGTTTCTAACTGTGTTCGGAGGTGACTTCGTTTGTGTGGTGAGTCTAATTTAATTGTATCTTTACTGTCAAATTGATACTGTCTAAATTACATCAGGATATGTAATTAAGTGGCTAAATTTATAGCTGTTTTATAAACAATCAGTTTCTATAATGTTGTCATTGCCTGCGTCAGTTATGTATAAAAGATAACGAATCTGAGCTCATTAGCATTTCAATTGAGTAAGTATTTACATTTAGGATAAAAATATGCACCCATAGACTATCATGATAAACCATAGATAGTTACATTTATTTTGGAATTGAATTTTTCAGAGCTTTGCTTTTAGCTTTAATATTTAAAAAAAATGAGAAGAAAAGCTTTCCTTTTCGTGAAAATTGATTTTTTGTAATATTCGGTTCGAACATAGATTGATTGATGAATAATTTGGAATTGTATTTTATCGGTTGTCGTTTCATCTTTTATTTTTTTTACTTTGCGCATTATTTTGAATGTCTTCTAATCGAATGAAGGTCGGTACTATTACTGTTTCTTTTAGTGAGTTTTAAAACCATCCATCATTTCATTTTATATTATGTACAAACATTCTGTAGTATTGTAGTACCTACTATTTATAAGTGATTTTAAGTAATAAAACGAAAAAATATCCCTATAAGAGAACAAAAACTCTACGACAGTACGAAATATTCAGGAGAAGACATCGTAAAACAACGTTGATAATATAATCATGTGGGTTACGACAACTTAAATATATTTATTTTAAAAATTACTGCAAATTTTAATATTTAAAATCGTTCATTAGCAAACAGTTTCTTCTAATCGAGGCGGTTCACCGACTTGCAACATTTGGTATTAGGCGAAATCATAAGGTTGAAATTCCTCCTGTTCTGATTTATGCAACAACAAAAAACACCCCCCAAATGCGAAGTTCAGGCAAAAATAATATTTAAATGTTTTTCAATCATATCTTTATAATCATAAATTAATTTTCCACATTGAAAAATACAACCATATAAGAATCGGGTTCACAAGTAGAAGATTACATATATTTTGTTACAGGCCTTTTTATTTATTTTTATAGGCTTATATACAAAGAAGAGCGACCAATTTTTGAATCGAATCACGTGTTTTTGGATTAATTCGCATCAAATCGTCTTAATCCAGAAAAATCCCCGTTAAAATCCTAAAAAACCTTCTGGGCAAAAAATTTCTCAAAAAAATAGTTTTTTGTCAATGTTTGAAGAGATAGCGTGGAGATAATTTATTTGTTTATTAAAATTAAAAAGGTATTTATGCGATGTGAAATATAAAAAATTACATATTAAAAGGATTGTAGCCAGTTCCATATGTTTTTTTTGTATTCTGTAAGATTAGATGTTTTATATTGTGTTGGAAGTGAATTGTATAGTTTTATAGCCTGGAATCTTTAGTGTTTTTGTCCTTGTTCATTTCATTTAAGTGTGCGTTAAAAATATTAATACTTTAAATATAACTTCTGAAGGATATCGAAATAATTTCTTGAGAATATATTAACCGTTAGAGATTGTGTACAATTTTTAAAAATTGCCACCCCATCCGATTTGATTGTTAATAAGTACAAGCCATAAGTGGATTCTCCCTTCTCTTCGGCGAAATCAAATTGGTTGGTTTAGCGTGGAAACACTATCATTATACTTGCTATACGTTTGGCCCACTTCGAATTTAACGACTCTTTGGGTCATTGCTGATTGATTGGCTTGTAAAACATTAACATTTATTTATTGGTTGTAAAAGTAATTGTTTTCATTTTATTATGATGGGTTTTGTTTTAATACATAACAAATGTTAGATGGCGTATAATTAATACTAGAATGGTAAACAATAAAGGTTTCTGTATTACGAAACCGTCTTTCTTTGACCAATATATGTAGATAATTTAGGAATGTATATCGTCAACGGTAATAAAACTGTAAAATTAATTATTGTTCAATAACTTCATGAACAATGAGCCCCATAGCTGAGTGGTAAGCCTACTGACAGTAGAATGAACTGTCGCGGGTTCAAAACGCGGTGGAGGTGGTTTTTCATAATCTCATATAGACATTGACCTTTCTCCCATTTTGAAGATGAAGTGTGCAAAATTTCTTCAAACTCGAAATAAAACTGTAGATTTGTTTTTTAAAAAACCCACAAACCTACACCGTGACACTCTTTTATATATAATATACCTTTGTATAGTTGGAGACACGAACAACTTATAAAGAAAGATAAAAAAATGTAGAGAATATTCTGAATATCTATAAATAATTTTCTTTCCCGTCCAAATTGGAGAGAAGCCTTCGGATAATGTCATAATTTATACTTAAATAGTTTTCACGTCACGGCATGTGTTTGTGTTAATAAAATTACCATCCAGACTCATTCACTCCTCGACAAACAAGAGTAAGTTGTTGCAAGTTGCTAGCAGTGAACAGACTGTCGCTAGAAGTGTCATCTATACCCAACCCATGTTTGAACAAAACTTATGTCTTAGGTCTGAGAAAGGCAAATGGAATTATCTTTCTGCTCGAGAACCCTTAAATCTGTGATCTTCTCTCATGTTCTCCTGGAATGCTCTGAAGACGTTCTGAGAAACATGCTTCATTTGATCCCATACCATTGTGCGTCCAATATTTAAACACGATTGAAATGATCTGATTCCCCTCTCCCACAAAACGGATTTAATGTTTTAATTGTTCCTGTCCTCAAAATTACCAACAGATGACTTAGATTCTGATGGAAATGACTTCCCTTAAGGCCTCCTATGTGGAGTAGTCAATTAAAAAAAACTAATTTGGGGTTGTTTGTACCTCCCGCGTAAATCTGGTTTAAACAGTTCAATTGACTGTGTGAAGAATTCAGACAAGTGATAAAGTACCTACCTATAATAAGAAATTTATAACAGAAAATTATTTTGATTGGTGTCTACAAAATTGGAACTGATTTGTCAAGAATTCGAGTTATCGCGTGTCTGCGCTTGAAAATAATAAAATAAAAATTTCGGCATTTGAAAATATTAAATTTCAGCAGAAGTAAGGGAAATTTGAGCTTGCTTTGTATACACGAACAAGCCCAAAATACACATCTATCGGTCTATAATATATATTCAGCGGTTAGTGCTAGTTCTGTTGTTAGGTGTAACAACGTTTCCCATAATACAATCTTTGTAACCACAGTTGTTCAAATGTTGGCATAACCTTCGTTATTCGATTATCAGGAACCCTATTGAGCGTTTCTATGTCACTAAGCGTTTTTAACTAATTTATTTCGATAGCAAAGTTTTAATAAGAACCAATGAATATTCAAAGTTATGTTTGCAGAGTAAACGAGAAGCCACGGAAATGAGGTGAATTGCATTGCCTGTATTTACGTAAGCCATTATATTATTGGAATATTATAAAGTCGTTGAGGATATTTAAATTTTGTTATAATGAACTATATTGGTAGAATACCTACTTTCTTAAGAGTATTGTGTGACTTTTTTTATTAATTTACACAATTTTTGACTCTTGTAACTTTCTCAAATACTATATTATTATATTCATTTTCAGTGCAGATAATTTCTCAAATACTATATTATTATATTCATTTTCAGTGCAGATAAAAAGTTAATTAAAATATAAGTTTTATGGTTTTGTTTAATCAAAAATAGCAATATAATTACGTAACGTAATTAATTTTCAACACAATATGCTTTATATTACGTTCCTCACGAGGTATATGTTCTGAGGTATGTGACAAACATATTCATTAAAAAATAGTTCAGGGCAATGTTATAGTCAAATTAGATATTTGAATTGTTAAATTTAAATATTTGAAGGAGCATAATCATTATATGGAATGCGTAAAAGAATAAGAAAAACAGTACATCTTTAGAAATTGTCAAAAAGACGATTAGATAAATAAAATTTACAATGCAGACCACTGCTTCTTTCTAGTTCCCAATTATTCTTTCCTCTTCTTTTTCTGATTTAAAATACATCATAAAAATATCTACGTAATTGGAAGCACTTTTTATATTAACATCCCCTTATTTCAGAGAAGGTATTCAGTCAGTTATGTGCGCTGTTGCAGTAGATATATTAATGCCTTCAAATTAACATTTTACCAGATTAAAAAACCAACATTGACGGAGAAGAGAATACATTAGTTATTGATCAGGCAATTCACCGTTCATGCTTCTGTAATCCGAGATTCCCAATACAATATTAACTGCACATAGTCAAGTACATAATGGATAACCTAAATTGATTTGGTGACCGAAACTATAAAACAGATGAAACCAAAAGCTCATACAACTGACAAAGCTGACAGAAAATGTAAAAATGCAAATAAAGGGTATGAGTTTCACAATTACGCCTCTTAAAACTAAGGCATGAGTTCATGACACTGAAAAGTATTTAATTGTAGTTCCTAGTCATCAATATGACAACGAATAAATTTGCATTACAAAATTCTAGGATTAAGTAAATGACAATATTTGAAAATATTTTTTTTATGTCATATTATTATCTGCTGCTTTGCAATTTATCCTTTTTTAATTAAAAAAAGTAGCAAAACTACACCCAATAAATCTAAGAGTCGAACTTCTGATTGGCAATACCTTGGTGATGGCTCGGGGCGTGTGTGATAATTGAATGAAAACTCTCGTATTTTTTATTACGATAGCTTTTACTAAATAAACTGAGAGTCTGTAATAATAAATGAATGACGCGATAGTTCAGTTGTTTATTTTGTTCACCCGATACTTGTCCGATATTGATTGGGCAAACGCCAATCGTGTAAATTCCACAACGTTGTAGTTAATATTGGTTCCTACTGTAAAAAATAGCAGATATTCAGTGACAACAACATAAACAATCGTGCGTCAACAGTTAGCAAGTTGTCCCTGGTCATTCATGGATAATATTATATCGCTGTGAAATTGAACTTTGCACCGATGAATATTTTTATTATGATCATGATCAATAATATTGTACAATAATAGGTAAGTTAAAAAAATAGGCTATGAGGAGTAAGGCTACATTTAATGTAATCGACGTTTTTTGAGACCTGCAAAGGCCTTTGACATCATCTATCATAACTTGATGTGTGTAAAACTTTAAAATATTGGCGCCGACGGACCACCACACCGCTCAAATGGTTTATTAGTTGTAATAAAAATAGGAAATAAATAGTTAAATCAATCACTTGCTTCAGTGAAACGGCAGAGATAAAGTATGGAGTTCCTGAAGGTAGAGTCTTGGGTCCGATACTATTTTTAATTCATATAAATGGATTTTCTGATATTAAAATTACATCACTATATTATAAAAGTTAATCTGTTTTTATTAAAAACTACCGCTACTACTAGGAGTTGAACTCTCACAATAAGTCAGCGTTATTTTGCGGATTAGCCGACCTAAAAACGTTGTGAAATTATCAACTTTTATCAAAAATTATTGGGCAATAAAACGATTGACAGAATAAGTGTAGTATTTAGTGTATTCCGATTATGTATTTGACACCTGGAATCAAAAACATGCTGAAATGTACTAGCACAATCCGAACCCTTTCAATATCGTAATTCAGATTCGTCTTGAATAATTATCTGATTGACACTCAGTCTCCTTTTTATTGTTAAATCACGTTTAAAGGAATGTTTTGAAGATGTGTCTAGTTTGTATCGAATATATTTGCCTTGAACAAAGCATTAGTGCGATTTTGTATAAATGTCATTGAAATCAAATCTACGGTGAGGGGAAATTGCATGGCAGCCATTTTGTACGAAAAACTTTTGAAATGATTTGTACACAAAGTTATGCATATTGAAATATTATAATTTTATACATATAAACTATTCTAATATTGGTACAAGGATTTTTAGGTCTACGGTTAGACTGATTGAATTTCTCATTTTAAAATTATATTTTCGTACTTAAAACTTAGTTATGTGGGTGTACGCGTACGTAACTAGGCCCAGAAGTCATGGATTCAAAATTTTTTTAAATATTTTTCAAATAAATTTAACGGCGTTCTTTTCCATTCAGTTTAAACGATGATCGTTTTATGGATAGGAAATTTATTAAAAAAACTTTCTGTTGTGAATGTAATGGTCTACCTTCCTCCTCATCATCTCCTTTCCGTTCTCACTTGCTTCGGGCAGTTGGCAGTCTTGTGCGGTATTCAAAGAAAACTATTTATCTTTAAAATGTGGGTGCACACTCTACAATATTCCTATAAAGGTATAGTTAATTGCGCAATGTAAGCTTCGATGTTTTATGGGCGCAGTCTAAGAAATTACAAATCCAATCAAAATCACCAGCCCACGACAAATCAATCATAACATTATTTTCACCTTCACAATAAAGCATTATTTGTTTAACAATGCAATAGTTAAAACCATGTTTTATTCAGTTCGAATACGAATTACTTATTCATTTATTTAAGTGGGTCATTTCCATTTCGTATTAGTTTTACCTACCTACCGATTTATATTTTCTTTGCGTTAACTAATAATACAAATTTCATTTAGCTATCAATAAGTTTATTGAACACTACATATTATGGTATAGAAATACGCGAGTCAAATAAATTCTTTAATTTCAAAATTGAATCTCAACTAGGCTGTATTTATTGGAAAGCTTTTTTATCAGATTCTTGCAAATTATTAGATTATTTAATTTTCTGAAGCTTTTTTGACAATTCATGGTTGAAAAAGGTTAGAGGACCCTCATGGTTCTTTGATTTATTTATTGAAAAAGGGTGGGACCCTGGCTATTCCGATTTAGTCAACAAACATCGATCTGGTCATCAAGACTAAAAAATAGCATAAAATATGTGTTTTCTAGGTTAAAATTATAAATTTTAAAAATGAACTCCTCAAAACGTTTGAAGCATAAACACTTAGGGCCAGTTCGGATGTTTAGACAGGGGCCTATCTACAAAAACATAGTTTTGAGATAAACGCAATTGAAGATTGGAATGCTCATATGTATGCCCAACTGTATTTCTTAAGCCGCTGTATGTATGAGATAAAGCTTCGTGTAGTAATAAATATGATTTTGGCATTACCGAAACCAAGCCTCACTCAAAACGCCAGTTTTTGTAGCTAGGCCTCTGTGATCCTAATCCCCGAGTTGTTTCACAACATTTGAACAATTCATCAAATTTAAATGTCAATTTTCAAGTTCTGTGAAAGTTTCATTCAAGTTTTGTTATCATTACAGTTCTGCGGAACAAGATGCCCACAATGATATAATGGCAGAACTTGAATAGAATATTCAAAGAACTTGCAAATTAACTTTGGAAATTCAATAAAGAAATTTGGTGAACTGTTCAGATTCTGTGAAACAATTTGCCCTTAATGTAGCTATACTAAAAGCATCTAAATATCTATATCTTGATGACTTTCCTCTTATACTCGAATTTGTATATTACGTAGTTACAAAAAAACTGTTGAAACTGCTTTAAAATCAAGAATATCAAATGTCTCTTTGGACTCCACTTCATTGATTATTTCAGATATCTTTGTGGACACTTTCACTGTATTTGGGCACACTAGGTAGTACCCACAATAATGTATTTGGCCTCTTGAGCCCTATTTGGTAGTACGCCTAATTAATTACCGTGTTTGTTTTCTGAGGAACAATAATCGCCGTTTCGTGAACAAATTGAAATGTATCTTGTCGCGCTGGAAAAAAATGAATAGGGATGTCATTCAACGTTTATTTGTGCATCGTCGATGTTTATATTTGTTTTGAGGTATCACTTTCGATGTTCGGCCCTTGTAGTATGTGCTATATTTATATTTGTCTTTTCATTTAGAGTAGTTTTGGGTACAATTCCCGCTATACGAAAATTTATATTGAATTTTTAATCATATGAATGCTGCTATTTCAATATATATTACAATTACAACTGAGATTCAGGATGCCGAAAATGTCTTAAGCTATGTTTAGAGATCTCAATTTCAAATAACTGCTTTCCAACCTTCCCTATTGAGATTTTCAACCACTTCCTTCAGCATATTATTTTCAAAATGAGGGGATACCACACCATGTATGGCTTCGGGTAATTAAAATCCTGGTGTGTTAACGTAACCTAAATATCATTATATAATCTAAATCATCACTCAACAATAAGATTACTTGTTTTATAAACATTATAAGAATTACGATATCCTCGAAGCTCGATACATGTTTATTCTGTTTTTGGGGTGTTGGCCCTCCTTATTCTTAACCCAAGGTTTTGCACTGCCTTATAGTATTCATCAACAGGCTATGATCAGTGAAATGCTGTTATATTAATGGCCAGCGAAAAGCTGTTCCAAACATTGATTCCAGAGGAAGGAAGAAACGTAAAACAGATCATCAAACAAAAGATCATGGCATATCTTAATCTTGCTATTAATCCCCACCTTTTGGCGGTATTTGCATTAAACACGATATCGGTAAATCTGTTATTTCTTCGAGGCGAGTGAAATTTATGGCAATGAAACGTTGGCACCAGAATGTGGAGGAAGCGTGAAAAAGATCAACAACTCACAAAACAACAAACTTAAGCAGCAAAAACATCAGATCATCGTAGACATCGATGTTGTTTTAAATCCCTACCTGCCGTGGCTATTTGTACAAAACACGAGATAAATCTGTAATTTGGTCAAAGCGGAATGAAATTTATGGATGTTCGTGACCGGACAACTGTCAGGCGCTAACGAACTCACTGGCATTAGTGAAATTCGGCCCATGGGATATTATCATCATTGTCTATGCCTACTGCTTCATTATGTACATACCTATTAACTACCTAGAGTTCTGGATAGAGACAGCGAAAAATAGACACTGTTGAGTCATACTCTAGAATGAAGATGGCCGAGACAATACTCAAACAGAGATCTGATATGAGCTCTTCTCGGAAAAGTTTTTATAAATAAATTAGGTAGTTGTCCTATCCCATTTAATAGTGTTCTTATGTAATAATATGAGCTCTTCTTAAAGGACTATAACGATATATTTAACTAACATAATCAAATTGTGTTTTTGGCAGAAGTGCCAGGGCTTTGTTTTGTATTTGTATATTAGAACAATTTAATAAGTACCTATTATAGTGTAGTTTTAATAATATTTAATAAATCTTCGAGATTGAATTTAATAAAGCATTATAACTCGACAACGACTTGCTAGTATCAAAAATAGAAATGAAAAATATTATGACGTTCACGTTAATTTCATAAAGAAATTTTTTAAAGCAAAAGTTAACATACTTTTTCGTAGTTTGTGCGATCCCACTAAAATTAAACAGATTACTTCATTAAATTGATTAACTAACCGGCATCCCCAGTCATTATATATTATGAAGAAAAAATGGAAATATTGAAAGAAGAGTAGATGCAGAAAACTTCTTTAATGGAGGACTGAACGCATTTGGCGCTAACAAAACATTGTCCATAGAAGCGAAGTAACAGTCCACAGTGGAGTGCTGGTACCTACCCTGATGTATGGCAGAGAGGGTGAGTGAACTGGCAGAGGAAGGACGAAAGCAGACTGAATGCTTTATAAATGGTACCCCTGAGGCGTACGTGTGGTAAAACCATGTATGATCGTGTGAGAAATATGGATATTCAAAAATAATAAGTAAGATTAAGATAGGGACGTTTAGAAGTTTGGACATGTAGAGCGAATGAACGCATAAAGGAGTGTAAAGACAGATTATCTATGATTGTGAGTGAGGCAGCGTATTCCAAGACCGAGTTGTTGCGGGGTGGTTGTTAGTTAACTAGTTTGGTTTAGCTCTAGGAATATTTTACGCAACCGGCTCCGGCAAAACAATTTCAAGTGTTTATTATCAAAAGCACGTCTTTCGTGTTATTTCAGCGCCACTCAACAAAAAGGGCCTTATCAAAATATGATTGCTGGCGGATATCATAAATATTTAATTTGTACCTAATTAGCCCAAGGCCAATGTCGATAAATCAAATGAACGAAAGATAACTTAAAAAAACGTTCCCCGGTTGAGGTTGGTTACAGTTACTGGTGGGTACTAGTGTAGTACTAGTGACTGGTGAGTTGAACTGTTTGATAGCGTTTCGCAATGGTTTGATTATGAAAACAATAAACGCAACGCACCCGACGCGACGCGACGCGTCTCACTAATCGACTGAAATTAGACTCACAGATCGCTGGAAAAGGGTGAATTGAAATCACACAGTGAACAAAGATACCTTTTTTTCAATCAGAGCATTTAGATTTTTTAACTAATGTGTTAAAAATATTGTTGACCCGGGTCTACACTTCGACGCACTTTAAAAAAACAATAAACAGCTGATACACAGAGAAAAATGATGATTGCTAATTTATTAAGAATCTCTTCAAATTATTCGTAATCCGGTTAAAAACGGGATTGCAGGCCCTTAACGAATGAATCGTTAGGTTTCTTGATAAACTTTTAGTAAAATACGATGTATTAACACGATTTCGGAACACGTGTTCACAAAAATCCTAGTATTTTCCCATTAAGTAATTTTATATTATCAAGACAAATACAGGTGCATGAACTCGTGTTCCGATATACCTATTTGTCAGGAAAAAGCCTGCAATCCTGTTTTTAACCGGATTACCGATAACTGGAAGAGTTGTTTTCCTACTACACGGAACTCCTTAGCTACCGTTTTTCTTTTTGAAATTAAACTAAAAATTCCAACATTCGACCCCATTTGCTCAAAAACACAAATAAAAGTTGTACCAGAAATTTGAATCTAAATGTGATTTAGATTCACCAGTTTCCTGCTTGTACCATCAGTTTCCGGACATCTTGCATTTCTTCAACATTTAAAAAAAAAAATATTGGCGCAATAGTCCTAAATGCCCGAAAGGCATCTCCAATTTTGTAAATTGAACAATAAATGACAAAATAAAACTGACCAAAAGGCTGAAAAGTGTAGCAGGGAAGCACCTGACACGCCTTTAGTTATTTCGAACGGGTTTCTTTTCTAATTAAGTCACCAGGGCTATACTTAGTACCTACCACTACCACTCTCGATTGACTGATGGTTTTTTGATGCACACAAATAAATAAAAAAAAGTGTGTAAAAAATTTATACATAAACAAACAGTAATATCAGAATTGCCCAGAGCCAGTGGGTCTATAAAATTTAGGAAATGTTAAGAAAAAATGATATGGGAAGAAAATAGGGAACGTAGTTCCAGCTTATTTTGATTTGGTGGCGAAACTTAGCTAAAGATATTTCAAGTAATTTTGTGAATAACTTGTGGTCTACCTTCACCAGGGCGAAATGAAAACAGATATATTCAACTCTTTTACATAATATGTAAATTTTTTTTTTTGTTATTTGTTTTTGGGGTATTATGCCGTGTTGCGCTAACTGACACTGCAATGCTGTCCGAAACGTTGGCTAAAGAAGGAGTTAGCGCAACACGGCATAATACCCCAAAAACAAATAACAAAAATACTTTTGGCCGTGAAAATCTTAAATCATATAATATGTAAATATTTAAATAAATGCAAAAGAGAGTAAATTTATTGTATCATGGAAATACCGTTTATATAATATGTAGATTATTGACACTAATTACTTCGCCTCCAAAGGAATCAACACGGTTTATAAAAAAACTGTCATTAATTATGCATTAGTGTTATAATATTTTTAATCCTTTTGACGATAACGAGTAGTTGCGACAGTGCAATCAATTATCGAACAATTTACGATAATATCTGAAATGAAATTTTTTTAACTGAAAATGCTTTATTGACATCATTCATTCTTATTGCTTCAATCATAATTGATTCCCTAAGAACGTCTTTATTTAAATCGTGTGGATAAATTGGCGAATACAATAAGCGATCATTAAGTTTTTAAAATTCCTGCGGATACGATGAGTCGATATCGATGTCGATGTCGATGTCGATGTCGATGTCGATGTCGATGTCGATGTCGATGTCGATGTCGATGTCGATGTCGATGTCGATTTCGATGTCGATGTCGATGTCGATGTCGATGTCGATGTCGATGTCGATGTCGATGGCGATGTCGATGTATGGGGTTCATAATCATTGCAGCACAACCCCTTTTGAGTTTTCAGATTGATTACGTTATGACAGTTTTTATTTTTATTTTAATGAACTCCACACAGGAGGCCTGGGGAAAATAGTTTTTTTCTGGGCCAATGTAATCGTTGTGGATGCTGTGTGAAGTGTCTATTCAAGGAAAGGAAGAAGAGGAAGTTCTTTGAAGGAAAAAATATGAAAATACTTGTCCAGGAGTGACGGAAGTGTGAATCCATCTTTCTCACTTCGGTGCCGGGCGATGGGTCGAGAGAGTCCTGCTGAAGAAGTCAAATGGTCTCCCTCAACCAGTCTTTCCCGATCCGGATCGCTGACGAATCCGCCGCTGAAATCTAAAGAACCATCACCCCGTGAATTCGGGCACCCTTACTAAGTTGTTGGTTATCCAATAAATGGTTCTCTGGGCGGTGGTACCCATACCCGCCTCCCAAACAGTCTAGTTTTCATATAAGCATTGGTAGAAATTAATTATACCAGTACCATTATTATTACAAAGCATAGATATTGAGAGACACAAAAGATTTCCGGCTCATTCACTAACAAACCTTGCCAGGTATTCGAAATAATATTAGTAAAATGGAGCCGAGTGGGTTATCATCAGTATCTGATCAACTCTTTTGCAAGGAGACAATTTTTCTTCAAACTGTATCTCTGATTGCTCATGATCAGTTTGCGAAAGCTTCCATATAAGCTTGAGCATGATATTCTAATTTTTCTTTTTCAAATCAGTTTTTAACTTTGAAACTAAAAATTTTTTTTACTTAAACAGTTGTGCCGGAAAAATTTATGTCATATTTATTGCACGAATGAACACTGATTATTTTAGGAATGTTTCGTTAAGCTTTGGATAAACTAAAAAAATGCTGAGCACTGAACAGATATAACCCCTGGAACTGTGATCTATTTTTACCGATCTGAAAGAAAACGGATGTAGTCAATTTGTATACCACTTTTAGACTCCTAAGCCCCAGACAGGACCATGAAATTGATTGTATCTGGGTACCCTTGAGGTGTTCAGCGCCCTTGAGGTGTTTTTGCACAAAAACGGCGCTATACAAGTCATCCAAGTATTATTATTATTACCCCCACATTATGAAAAAAGAACTTGGCATCTCCCAGAAAAGTCATGAATGGTTAGAAACACACTGTAGCCATTGGTCTACCGGAAGATGTCAATTTTGTACGAAACTTAATAACTTTTTTTATAAAATCATAATTCATTTCAATTAATATTTATTGCACAACGTTGTTTGAAATGGATTAAGACGTGTTTGCAGCCAGGTACTTCCTTATTTTCTTCTTCCCCTCTCCATTACCTTCAGCCTCACAACATAACCCAATAGGGGAAGTAACAGTCACTGCTTCGGGTACGCGAGAGGCCCTTGTCCTTAAACATTAAGAATATTATATGAGTTATTATTACGAATACATGTAATAGATATATCGCGGAGTTATTGCCAAAAGTTGGTATCTCCGTTTTTTGGTTTTTTGAGTTAGCGATGATTTCAATTTTTATGCATTATAATCAATGCTGGAATAAGTTTGGGTCCCCTCTTATGTCGTTAAGTAGGGTTTTAATTACTGTTCTTTTTTAAATTATGTTTACTCCAAAACATGTTTTTGCAAGTTACCAACTTTTGGCAGTAACCCCACGATATTATTATGTCCAGCTCGTTTAGCGGAGGATGGTATTGTCAAAGGTATTTATCACCTCAAAAAGTAAACATCATTACGCATTCAACAAGTCAAGAGACTCTTTAATATTATGCGTAGGAGAATATGTAAATAATTTATTTGTCTTACAAATAATAATTTATGTCTTTGAATTATGGATTTTGTACGCACACCATCATTGTATGATTAATTGTGTAGGAAAGATTGACAGGTCGAAATATTGTATTATTTTTTCATCACCACAGAAAAAACTCACCGGATAACCTAAGAGATATCAATATTTTGCCAACTTGTATTCTTTATTACCAGGACTACCGAACTAACTGTCTTACGTTGGTGAAAATTTTATACAGTTGATAAACGACGGTTTATGTGAAAATCTTACTAATTGAAATGTAAAATAGAAACTGTCATAAAATAGCTCATGAAAAGATACATAAGATATATACATTGCCTATCCAGTCAAACAGGGATGATTAAAAAGGGGGTTGTTATATAAACTTGAAATTTCTAATCGAATTTCGGATTTTTTCCAAGATATTTTAAATCTAATATATATATTATAAAAAGAAAACCGTGTTTCCCTACCGGCATAATTTTCTTAAGAACCAGCTACTGCCACCCATCGATGGTTATGGTGTTAGATAGCCCTTGGTGTCACATCGAAAGTAAGAGAGTTTGGTGGGAGTGGGTGACGAAAATGTGCTTTGTTATGGGAAGGCCGTGAATTCTTCAGTTTATTTTAGAATGGGCCGCCGAATGTGTCAGTGAGTCTGGAAGGTTCCAGAAAGTTCAAGATGGTTCTAGAATGCTTTAGAAGGTTCCAAAGTGAGTGGAGGTTCTGGAAAGTTCCTGAAGGAGTGACAGCAAGCGTGGCAGGGTGCAGGGTGTTCTATATTTTTCTTCATTTTGAAGATGTCGTAAAAACTAATACCATTTTAGAATCTAGATTAAATTGCTATTCAGATTTTTGTATTTGTTATATACTTTCATATTTAAAAAGTTTAATATTTTAATTTCAATCATGAAAAAAGTTGAAAAGAAAGCTTGTCACAGACATTTTTTATCAAAACGTCGCAAAATTTCAGAGAAATCAAAATCCAATAAACACAGTCCCTTTATTTACGGATTTTGCAAAAAGGCTGTCACTTTACTTTTTATCTCGTTTATAAAATAAGAAATTTGAACTTGTTTTTTATTATTTTTTAATGATAAACTATCGTTTATAAGACAAAGTTTTATGCATAGCATAAAGGATAACAAATAATTATAAGCAATAATTAGTCATCCGAAATACTAATACAAATTGAAAATATCTCCCGAGCAAAAATAACAACAAAAAACTATAATTTTTAACGCATTGCTTGCACATTTTAAATCGTTTATTTCTTCGATACATGGTTACTAACATTTGCAATAGGCATTTATGTTTCAAAAAGCACTATTTTAATTTGAAGCGTGACAAATGACACAACCGTTTAACCTTACTTTTAGACATAACATGAAAGTAGATTTAACAAATGCAAGTATTATATAATTACTTGACTAAAACTCATGAAAAAATAACACAACTAAGTTATAAATGTATTGAATTACATGAATATAATAGTAAATTTATCATTTTATGATAAAAACATGATTTATGAAGATATTACAGAAGACAAATAAACAGCTGTCGTCACCACGGTTTCAGCATTTGAAGAATCTCAAAATGGGGATGCGCGAAGTCATTTCTAGATACAAAAAACATTGGTGCCGGATCTAAAAAAGGAGTTAATGATTTTTTTTATTAGTACCAACTCGAATCTAAACTTTGATAGGATTTATACAATGTCTAACAAAAACACCGTTTACTGTTGTAAAGTGTTTTATTTGCAGTAACGCTGTAAGTGGTTAAACCAAGTTTTATTTATAATATTGGTCGGATACAAGTGCATAAACTAACAAGAAGAGGAAGATGGAATAAGATGTGAGATGATCTCGATACATTCTATGCTCACGCATTAATAATTAATTTGTGATCGTACGCATTATGAACATCGGTTCGATATCTCTGTAGGTCTATACATTTAACTTGTGTTAAATGTCAGAAAAATACGGGGATTTGGGTAAATTATCCTAATGCAAGTTCTATAATTCTACAATTAATTACTATCTACGGTAATTTTTTTTAACTGAGTGCTGAAGTAAATGCTCCTAACCGTCTGGAGCCAGTGAGTCTACGGAATCTCCAAATGAGGGAGTTAGGAATTAGTTTCAAACAACTTTCTTATTTGTCCTTTATCACAATGTAACATGTAATACTTTGTATGTGTTTTGTGTAAAAAATACATATTTATATTGAACTTTTGTTTCTATCGTTTATCAAAGATTTTAAGCGCCGTTAGAGAAAGCGAGATAGTAAACGCTGCAACACTTAAGAACAAGAAGGAAAACCTACTGGCAGTAAGTAGTCTCATACAGCGTTCTGTGTTCATCTTAGTAAGCGAATAAGCGTATCTTGTCATCTCAAGCACACCCGTGATATAGAATGTAGCATTCGCCGCAACTTTTAAATACGAAATCGCCGCCCATAATATTTTGTTCGCCCGAATATTTTGTTCAAATACACATATTCTTTGAATGTCTATGTTTGTCATGCATGAAAAAAATTTAAATTCAAAATTTACTGGAATAAAAGTGGTTCTTGCCAGTCAATAACGGCTCTACATGTAATATCATTGATTGGTTAGTCTATATTTTATATTCTCAATGATGGTAAATACCAAATCCTAATGATTGTGATGTTTGTGTTTGAGGCAAGGAACTAGTAAGCAATTACCACATCATCAATTTGTACCTCGGACAAAATATCCAAAAGTCAATTGGATTATTATTTGCTCTGTTGGTCACCGTGTAAGAATGTGACTTATTGAATTTGAGGTAGGCATTGATCGACCACAAATGGGAATTGTGAATTATTGATGATGACAGGCGCAAAATACTCGTCATTATGAAATCAATCATATTAAATTTATTAGAATATTCGTGTTGCCGGAGGTGTTAAACGTGATTTTAATAAATTTATAAAACGGATTAAATTTTTTTATTTTCGCTTATAAAAGTATTTCATATTATGTTTGTTTTTGTTAGGAAGCCGAAAAATAAAACAAAAATAACATTGTCGAATTGAATCGCGGGTCTAAATTTAACGTACTACGATGAAGAAATAACAGCAAATTTACCCGTTTCTGAAAGTGTGAAAAATGTTCCCCTTTTTGTGTGGTGGGGTGCATATCTGAACGCTGCCACGGGCGCATTTTTACTACCTTCATCAACTTAGGTGTACGTGATTCGATTTAATATGAGTTATGATATATAACGTTCCGTGTTTTCATATACCATTTTAGCGATCTCTCAAGGAGTTAATGTAAGCCATTCAAATTCCATAAAGAAAATATTGCAGAATTTAACACTTTAGCTATTATTTCTTGTCTTTCCCTGAAAACGCCGAGAATCCATTATTCCTATCATACTTTGATTTCCCCAACAGAGCTACTGATTACGCACAAAAGTTCTCAGTGCTTTAGTTTCTGAGACAAAAGCTAGCGGGAGAGAGATGAACTAATCATAAAGAAGAGGTGTCACGTTCTCTACGGAATGTCCGACCAAAGAAGCAGAAATGATAAATGTAAGAGATTATAACCAAATCACGTGATGAAAAGACATAGGATGTCAAGATGGTGAACAAAAGAATCCTTAACTAAGACAATGAACAAATAACAATTTCTTTAAAAATGGACAAAGTTAATAGCTCAAGCTTCATTGGGACTTTTCCCGTTAATTTGTTCATCGGAATGATCGAGTGGGTCCGTTTGGTATTTCTTTGCTGACCTTTCAATGTTCGTTCATGACTGATGTTTTACTTAATTGACGAGGCTACTTTTCTGCTTAGTTATTAAGACATACTTTTCAAAAGGCATTCCAAGAACCGAAATAATCACAACCTCACGTTTATTGTTATCAACAGACGAAGCCTTCATGTTAAAGTTGAGCTACTGGTACCGAATAATATGATTTATTTCAGCACGTTTCACTGTTTACATTTGCATTCCGGTCTACTCCTTGATAGCATTCATCCACTTCTTCTGCTGTATTCTTAGTCACATCCATCCAAAGACCTTTCCTTTTAGGTTCAATACAAGAATTTTGTCAGGAAATATGCCCGATCTGATATTTTTGATCAAATTCTTACCGTGTAAAGATTTTTTTAAACAAATGTTGGATTTTGACAATCTATGTAGTGAGTATTTGTTGACTGGGCGAACAAAAAACTGGATTTCAATTAATTGCCTACCAACATAATCGATCCGATCAATCTTATTTCTAATAAATTCATTTCTCTTTCGGACTACATTATTTATTCTTCCTTCTTGTCTGATCGAGGTGTCGCATATCTAATTACAACCGATTTGACAATCGCGGCAAATGAGTCTCATTCATTACGATCATATTTCACTTTATTCTTAACTACGTCGTCCATATGAAGAGTCACACAAGTCTTGTTTCTTGTTAGACTACTCCAATGCCAAAACGATATCTTTTACTCTTTCTCATATTTTAACTCTTGGCGGCAGATTAAAGAAATCTTTTGGAAAATATGAAATATTGGGAACAAATTTTCAAATGGAAAGGGGTCTTGTGTGCGACTGGTTCCTGTCAGTCTTGATTTATTTTGTACTTTATTATTGACATGTGTGTATGTATATTTATAAATAACAAAGAAATATAAAGAATAAACATTTCGAGGAATTACAAAATGTTATAAAAACAATTAAAGACAGTTAGTAGTATTACAATAAAATAAACTAAGATGATAGGATTATTTCACAAAATAAAAAATCAAGTTATCAGTTTAGTAATTTGCATTTTATATGTCTTCAAGTTACACTGAAAATGTCTACATCTCTAGAGGCATAGTGAGTTTTACAGATAAGTCGTATTAAAGAGTTTTGCGCATATTTGGCTTTACAGTGTGGTGTTCAAAATAAGTCGTTCAATCTGGTGTTGTGTTCAGGGCAACGAAATGCAATATTTTCTAGCAGGTATGATGAATCAACAAGACTGTTCACGATGTATGACATTATTTTAATCGTTTCTGCAAATCATTTGAAACCGTACTTCAACTGGTTACTTTTTAAGGTCTCCCGCGGTCTATGCTGATTATTCTACACCCCTCATCTCGTCCAAGTGTATTTCTCGAACCGAGTATCTTTTTATTTGCGAATAATATTTAACACGAATGCTCTGCTCACAATGGAATTATTTACTTTCAAGTAACTATTACCATAATTTAATTGATTATGCTGAGCGATGTGATTGCATAGAAAATGGAACCCGGAGCTTCTTCTTTTCTTTTATAGATATAATTTCCAGTAATATTTATCAAAATTCGACTTCTCCAAAACAAACTTATTAAGTTGCTAAAAGAATTTCATTCAATTTTCATTAGTTGGGATTCACCTTGAGGTTGATTTTGTTTTGAAAAGATCGTGTAAACGATAGCTCTTCCTAAAAGTGTAGTATCATCATGCAAACCTTTAATGGTTTCCTTGTAAATTTAATCTAATTAGATTAACAGTAAGTGCAGCATTCTACTGACGAAGTTATTCAAATATTTTCAGCTGCCACATCCAATAATAATGATGTTGTTAAAGCTTCTAAAGCATCATAAAATCTCATGTGTGCATTATATTAAACACATCAAACACAAGTGAACACGAACACCCCTTTAAAATTTGCTGACTTGAATGAGCGTGATTTTATTGCGATAAGGTGAAAGCTTAAAATTTCCTCAGGACATTAAATCTATGAATACAAAACATTTGTCGCAAATAGGCATTTGGCATTCCAGCAGTTTAAGCATTTAAAACTATTTTGAGACTAATGAAATATTAATGTTCCCAGCTCTAAGCTTTTGGTCGTCCAAATGACTTTTTCATTACGAGGCTTTTATTAACATGTTTGTTAGTGGAAATACGCGGTCATTTGTGGAAAGAAGTTAGCCAATTCGATATTCACCAAAACAGAAAATAATGTGAGTACTTTCAAAAGTAATGAAAACCGACATTAACTAACCATAATTATAGGTATGTCATATATCATTATAATGATCCTTTATATTTGCAAAGCATGTTTGAAAAACAATAATTTGGAGATACTTCCTCTAACTTCCTCTAACTTCGTCTAACTTTTGCCAATTTTTTTTGTCAGATATTAATATATTTGATATTATGGAACTCTTACATATATATTTGTATAATACGATATCTTTTTGAACAAAAACATTTTTCAAATAATTTTTTGTTTTTGTATGTGAAAATATAATTTTGAATATGAATTTTGGTAAATGTGTATATGTTTTATACTTCTGCTATCAAGTAAAATCATCTCCGAAGTTACTGAACTTTTCCCTGGTCGTCTCGTATATTTGGATTCCATTTTTTACCCATGTCATAAACTTGCATGTTCAATTCAAAATTAGTAAATTACAAAGAGCTTAAAATTAAACAAAACAAATTTTCATGTAGGTATTATCGCGTTCCCAGAGAACCTGAAAACTTGTCATTTTAAAGTATTGTTTCTATCAAAATTGACTATTGACGGTCATTTATTAATCCGCACTATATCCAATAGACTCCTTAAGCCACACAAGTTGACACTAATCACGCATGCCGTCACAGAATGTGTCATAGATTGTTTGTTTTATCAATAAATTCCACTCCACTGAAGTTCGTGGGAATCTTCTAGTTTTACAAAATCTGACATAGATTCGCCAGAGACCTCGACTTACTCCTTCGCTTTCTGCTACCTTGTTACACGAGAGTTGAAAACTCGCCTGGGAGTCGTGTTACGTGGTTTACACGTGTCACAAATACATGCCCAGGCAGTTAGTAGATACAAAAAAATGATGGGAAAATAAAAACTTATCTTTAAATAAACAGATTCACGAGTATCAAGTTCTGCTTCAGTATCTTATTATTAATGTTTGTACACAAAATGTTTAATCATAGATATACATATTATTTTATCGCATTACTCGACGTCTCTTTACAGTTTTAGTTTCTTAATTATCTTTTAGATCCAGAATAAAACCTTGCTCAATTTAAGCGGCGGGAGTCTAACCCTCCTCGAAATTCCATATATTATCACATTTACGTAATACCGTTATTCCGAGCAGAAATAGTTTTTATTCCCACGAGAGCTGTACCCACAAACAAAACTATAAGCGCGATTTGAAATTTGCTGGACCGCGATAAAACTCCTTAGAAAAATTCAATTTTTGCGGTAAATTTGCTTGTCTAAATAAAATTTTATGATGTATTACTTGAATTGCGATGGATTCGTGAGTATTCGTATACTTAGTTCCCATCTATTTTATTGTCGCACTGTAGGAAAATTTATCAGTATTTGAAAAAAAAATGTAATTAGGTATTTATATCAAAATTGTATGCTTTTAATTATTGAAGACAATATTAGCGATTCTTGAACAAAAATTTGAAACAGAAAAAAAGATACGGTCGCAACTAGAACATCTTAGTAGAGCGGCGCCCCGGCAAGGCGAGGTCCTCGGGTCAGGTCCTAGATGCGACCGTATATTTTTTGTTTCTAATTTTCGTAACAATCGCTTATATTGGCGATAATTAAATTTTACCATTTGAGGTTTTACTTATTAAGTTTAAAAAAAAAAGTTTTTTTGTTGTCAGGTATAATATTATGTTTCTTATATAGATATTCACTGTTTATGAATGTAACTCACTTAGGAATCAAACAAAATCTTACTACCTAAGTAAAATGTATTGTCTTAATGTCAATTATCTCTGAATTAATTATTTGTAATCTAGTATGAAGTAAGAATGTAAATAATACTTGACTCAATATGCTTACCCAAACACATTCTTGTTTGTTTAGACAAACACTGTAAAATCTTACATTTTGTTTTATAAACATGCCAATTACGATTCGTGGCAAGAAAAAATCTCGAAAAAACTTCGAGTTAAATTAAAATTTAAAAAGGTTGAATTTACTGTTTTATTGTATCTTACATACCATACTGAAGACTGATCTTATAATGTTCTTTTCTAGGAAAGTTCTTGCGACAAGAGCCTACATTGTACCTAGTTTTATTTTTGAGTATATGAGCCATTTTAAAAGTCAGAATTGTTGTAATTAGATATTATTTTTTTCTCACTATATCTTGTTCTCTTTGTTTTTTTCCAAGTGACAGCCGTTTTAAAATAGTTTGATAATAGCGGTATGTTATAACATTTTATGAACATGATTCATTATAGTTTGCAACTGTTTGAAAATTCCTATCACGCGCAAAAAAAATATACCGATAAAGACATTAACTTAATTCAACAAATTCATTTTGTTTGCGTCCCCCGCACAGTTATTTTTTTAATATTAACCCCACATATTATTTTCGCGAAAATTATGTTTTATCAAATTATTAAAATTTTTATTTATTTTATTTTGATATTGCATTTAGTTACAATAGTGACGTATTTCCCATCTCACTAGGTGTGTAACGCCTGTGTTGAGATGCCAATTTGCAGAGTGGTTGTTAACTAGGTTTTAGTTTACACAATATTGTGAAATGCCAGAAAAAATAAAATCAGTATTTTTTTTATTTTATTGTTTTTTTTTTTAAATATACAATTCAAGAATGAATGTAGAAGATGAAGGCGAAGCGATAATAATTTTAAGTTATTAATTAATGAAATTTCAGTTTGACCAAAAGGCATATTATAGAGACGATTGAACAAAAGCACAGTAAAGTTGTTTCAGTTGTTTTGTATTTAAAATATCCCTAACATTTAAAAAAAAAGATGAGTTTCCTCAGTTTTGTCGTTAGGTTGGCAAAATGTACATTCCATTTAAGAAGATCGTCTATTTGAATACCAAGATATTTAATAGTATCAACTCTATTTACAGAAGGACAAGTACATGGGGTTATTACGGGGTTGCAGGTGTGCAGTTTGAGGCTTTGTTGAGACGGTAGGAGCTTATTTGATATTTTTAATGTTAAAAATTTGGTTTTGTCTGTATTCAGGGTTAATATGTGAGCATCAAGCCAAGTTTTAACAGTACGAAGGCCATTTTCTGCCGTTTTACAGACTTCATCCTAAGATTAAGCATAAAATAGCAAAACAGTATCATCGGCAAAAGTTGTGATTTGTCCACAAATTTGTAGGTTGCATAGTAATAATATTTATTAAGATATATTTTTATTAAGAATATAAACATATAAATATAAACATATCTTAATAAATATTAAGAATAATAAGGGTCCTAAGATGCTACCTTGTGGGACGCTACAGACCGTTTTTTGAGGACGACTATAGGTATTGTTTATTTTAACGCATTGCGTTTGATCTTTTAGATAACTTGCAGGACTGAGTCTGATAATCATATCCTCTTAAGTTTATCTAAAAGTATTTTACTATTCACAGTGTCAAACGCCTTTGCAAGATCTAGGAAAATTGCTAAACATTTATTTCCTTTGTCTACTTTACTTATTATGAAGTCTGTAACGTTGGCATCTGAGGGTGATAAGTTTTTTCGAAAACCAAACTGGTTTGCTGATAATATTTTACTAGAGTCAAGGTAAGTAGTCAGTTGATCTCTTAGTAGTACTTCAACAATTTTTGCGAGTGCACTTAGAACACAAATTAGTCTGTAATTGGTCATTTCAGTTTTTACCACCTAGGGCGTAAATAAATTAAAAAAATCACCTTGCACCGCATTGCAAGAAATGGATTCACACGTTCGTAATTCTTGGACACATTGACCTCCAGATTTCTACCCCTCATACCTGTTTCCTTCACTTCACAGGACTTCCTCTCTTTTCATTAAAAAAATCCACACAGCATCGTTTACAACAGCATTATTTACATTAGCTCTTGTAGGTAGCTAATGTTAAAAAAAGTCTTCAGTTTATTTATTCGTAACTGCTAGTTATATACAGTGGTAATACCTAAAGCTAATACCACAAAAACTTTTGCTTAACAATTATTAATGAACTTGTTATTGACTTTATCTAAACTTCCGGATTCTTTCAATTGGGTAGATAAAAATGAATCCCCGGATATAGATTACACTCGTACATTCCTGTAATAAGGCGGTTCGCGTAAGGCGGCTCTTATACTCGAATTCGTACAAGGTGTATCATGTAACAAGGTGTTAAAGGTATTAAAGAAGCGTGGCGCCTCCGCTGTGTATTCAGCTCATTTAGAAACGGAAAAATAGATAAAAATAGTATTTTGTGTTATCTTCGCGTCTTATCTCTCTTCATCCGATTCGATGGAACAGATATCT
This sequence comes from Hesperophylax consimilis, assembly GCF_061612785.1. Classification (NCBI taxonomy): domain Eukaryota; kingdom Metazoa; phylum Arthropoda; class Insecta; order Trichoptera; family Limnephilidae; genus Hesperophylax; species Hesperophylax consimilis. The sequence continues at coordinate 37,591,054 of NC_142848.1, forward strand.
CTTTTGTACTATCGGTCACACACCTCGACAAATAACTTTAATTACCATCTACTCTAACATTGGGGTGGATGTGCTCTAGATAGATACATGCGTATTATATGATTCAATCAATTTTTAATCATTAGAAACTTTTGTCCACTTTAAGATAGATGCCAAAATTATGGATAATGTTAATTGCAAGTTGATGTTGTTAATTCTGAATTTGAAAAATTAGATCGACAAATATGACGTTTAATAAATTGGTCTCAATGGACAAGTTGGTTAAGATGCCTGTCCCGGTAAGACAAGAGAACCTGGGTTCAATTCCTAATAATAATAATAATAATAATTGGATGACTTGTATAGCGCCGTTTTTGTGCAAAATCACCTCAAGGGCGCTGTACAAACTTATAATCTATGTTCTTACTTAACTACTTATGGAGAAAATATACAGTACAATACTTACCTGGTAGGTCACTTGAGATTAACACTATTAACATTATCGAATTGTTTATTGGCGGAATTTAGATACAGGATTTAGGACTTTATTGAAAAATTGAATACAACTGGACTTTCTCTTAGGAATGGTATATTTAATTTAAGGGTACGACAGCTCAAAAAGGTAAGTTTTCAGTTTAGTTATAACCGTTATTTTTTTATTTTTCTTGTCTTGTTCTGTTTCATGTTTAGTTTAGATTTATTAGTATTATCGTCTTCTTCAATGAAATATGAGGCTATTTATTGCGGAAATCCATAGTATAATAGTTTTTTTTTTAGCTTGTGCATTTGAATTCAGTTCAAAGGGTCCGGGGTTGATTCCCGACGCAGCACAAAATATTTTGTTCCTTTCTTATTATACTCAGTAATACATTTTGCACCTTTCTATATCCAGTGGCTGATCTCTGGCCCCGGGCAGTTGTACACGTTGCCAGACGGTCGCTATGCAACTGATTTTATTCTTCAAGTGTTATTTTTTTTTAATTTCTAAGAATTAAATATAAAATTGTTCCATATGAAAATGACGTGACTGTGAAAAGATTTCCTCAATCTCGTTTGCCAATTTTCTCACCACAAAACACTTGTAACTTTGCAGCCAATAAAACGTTTTGCCCGAACATCTGGTAATAAAAAAATTGAATTCGCTTACGTTATTACCGTTTAACGAAATATGTTCATTAATCATATTAATTATTCTACTGGTAACAGTTTCATTATTAATTTTAATAAATCGTTCTGCGGATGACGAGGGACACCGCGAGGAAATAATATATTCGTCTGAACGCAATGGCAAGAATAATATTTGAATGTAATGGTATTTTATCTACCCAAAGAAATAGTATATTAAAGTATAAGTGGATAAACAGGTCTTTAAAACACGTGCGATTTTTCTAAATAAAGCAAGTGTTTTAAAGACCAGTTATCCACGAATACTTTACGCTATTTTTTTTATTGGTACACTTTGAAAACATAAATATTGATATTATTATTAAAAATTTGGAAATAAGAACTATTAATGAATTCGTGATGTGACATCACAATATCTTGTTGTCATGGAAATGAAAAACACAATTGACATTTAGACTTCACATTTTGTTGATTTGTTGATGTTGCCATGGTAACTTTAAAAAACGCGCGTTCCATAAAGTGCGATTTAAACACGCTAGAGTCGGCTAGAGCGTACTTTAAATGAGTAAAAAAGGGCACCAATAACAAAAAAATATTTGTTTTACGATTTGTAAAATGCCGTTTTTAAAAATTAGGAATTCGATTCATTTAATGATAGAGCAGTGAAAAACTTGTAGGGTGACAATTGCCCAGATGGTAGCCAACCTCTGATAAAAAAGGGCACTAGAAGAATATTAACTGTTGAAATAATGGAATAGTACATTTTACACATTATTAGGATTATTTCACCATGTTTCACGTAGAGACTTTTTTGTTTTTTTTTAATATATAATAATAATACAATTTTAAATTACTGCTTTTAATATAAGTAGACAAAACTAGAACGAATAAGCAATTATTGATTTTTATACAATATGTTTGACTAAGAGTTTGATGCAAAATAAAAAAAATTACATTTCTATTCGTAAATTTATGAAATCTGGGTTAACATTCACATACAAGACAGTATTAGGAGCTAGAGATGTCCAAGAGTTAATATTGGCAAAGGAGACAAAATTAGGTAATAGACATGTACAACAGTTAACATTGGCAAACAAGACAGTATTAGATAGATACCAGAGTTGTCCATAAGTTAACATTGGCAAACACGACAGTATTAGTTAGATACTAGAGGTGTCCGTCATTGGCAAAAGAGACAGTATTGGGAACTAGAGGAGTCCTAATGTTGAATATCAATCAATCGACAAAAATAAGCACTTGAACTTTAAAACAATATTGATTAAGAGTGAGGTAAATAGCTTACGTATCGTCACGAGCAAAGATATTAAAAGAACGAGATGTGCTATGCGCAGTTCGTACTGAGTGGAATTGTTTTGCCGAGTGTCGCCGGTTTTGTTCACCAATACTACTGCACACCTTCGCTTACGCTAAGGCATCGCTAAGGTATCCGCACTAATACATAGAACAGATTTCTGTGCGTACACGTCCCGATACCGTTCAAAGTACCCTAATTAGTTAGTACTCCGGCTACGGTCCGGCGGCCAACATAGCATATCTCGTTCTTCTAATATCTTTGGTCACGAGGTATCGTGTATTTTCCGAGCGCCCGAGTACTGCCAAAATATCCTAAATGGATAACGCGTACGGTATTTACGAATATGCGGCCGTATCACACAACAGAAGCATAAATTGATATGCCTTTTGTATCGATTTACTGCACCTACAGGGTTACAAACAACCGCTTTAAAATCAAATACTGAGGCACCAAAATAAAATAAAACTAGAGAATAGCAAACATTTGAAACGCAATATTTCGATTACAGCGCGATGCTCAGGTGAATTCAAAAAATCTTTTGTTCACGTGTTAAATTTCAGTTGAATTTTGTCACAATGAAATAAAACAAAATGGTGAACAAATCTATTCCATACTAAAATATTACATTAAAGCACGGGAACCTGTCACGCAGTCATAAAGCGCAGTGACAGTTCGTTAGCTGAAAAATAATGTTTTTTTTTTGTAGAACATCAAACGCAGTGACATGCACAAAAAATGAGGTTTGGTTGAAATGCACGCGATTTTTATTTCAGCTTTTTTTATTATAAATTTCACTGTATCATTTCCAAATGGGTGCTGAAGTTCTTTTTTTCATAACTCCACAAATAAGGCCCTTTGATTTTCCTCAGATTGTGTATGTGGGGATGCTAAATGGAGGGGTTTTTTAAATAGAGAAATAATTCATAAATTCTACAGCCGATATCGTTATAGAGATAAAACAGATGAGCTTGCGTTTGAAAGTTAGTATACTATACTGCATATTTATATTTTCCAAAGTAACATTATTTTCGAATCCGTGCAGTTTTGATAAAAAAATGTATGAGCGTCTTGAACATGCTTTTATTTAAATATACTTATACACGGTGTCCGGAAACTCGTATTATAAGCGGGAAACTGGCGAATATTTTGCACATTTGGGTATTGAAACTTTGTTTATTTGAGTTTGCATTTTTGAGTAAATTGAGTCCAAAGTCTAAGTTTTTGCGTCAAATTTGAAAAAAAGCTACGGGGTAGTAATACCAGCTATTTAATGTCTTACAAAATTCTTCGCTAGTAGAACAATATAAATATATCGACATTCTCTGATCAAAAAAATGTTTTCTCTATTTGACGAAGATTCTTCAGTTTCCCATTTGTCCTAAGATTTTCCGGATACCGTTTTTATTTATATTGCTATTTTATAATATTATTATATAATTTATACAACGTTTAGGTATGTAATTACATATTAAATAAAGTAAACTTGATAAAAATAAAAAGCTTATATTATTTTATTTGTACTTATCTTTAAAAATTCGAATTCAAATAAAATGTACAAATAATTTAAGTACGAGTACGTACGAATGTAACGCGGTACGAATCCTATTTTGACAAACTTAGAACCAGTTGTTTCGGAGAATTAAAACAATTCATCATATTTTAATTTTTTTTCGGGTTGTGTGAAAGTCCTATTCCAGTTCAAGTTCAGTAAATTCAAGTTGCTTGAAAGAATTAAAATAATAACAGAAGTTGAAAAAATCTAGCACAGAACTTAAAAAGTAACTTTGAAATTTGAAGAATTGTTCAAATTCTCCAGAACAACCCGTCCTAATAAGACGTATCAAATATTGCATTAATGTGTTAAGTTCAATATATATTTTTTAATTATTTGTAAACATTCATCATAGACAATAATTTCCGACGAAACGTCCCAGACTCTATGCAAATAGCGGTACATTCGGTTGTGCAAACATTGCAAACGATGTTACAAAGGTTTTTGTTAGTGATTTTCAGATAAACGGAAACAACGACATACATAATATATCTGCATTGAAAAAATAACTAAGGTTGATTAAACCGATTGAAATATAGATAAATTAAAATTAAAGACGTGATAGCGTTTTGTAAAGTTACGAAAAAACAAAATTGTTTGTGGTTGTTAAAATGAAATCTTAAAAATTATGCTTAGATGTTTAAAGATACGTCTACTTAGTTTATATATTTAATTGATCCATTTAATCATAATCAGAGAGTCTATTTTTTAGAAAGCCTCCATCGTATATAATAATCTTACCTTTCAAAATATTAAGCATTTGTTTTAAATCACAATCTAAGATAAACAATGTATAATTCCTCCATACCCTACATCAAAATTTCTAACTGACATTCCTAAAGCCTGTATTGATATTTTAACACTGAAATGTCTAGAACTGTATTCAACATTTCAACTCCAACTCCAGACAGATTGCATTACTCTGTTAACATTGTTCCGAAAGCTTTCGAATTATTTTCATTCCTGATAGTATTTCTGTTAGGCATGAGTTTACTCTAAAAATATGGATCATAGCAAAAAGGATTAGACGTTAAGATTGTAGATATAAAATTTTATATTTCGGTTCCATGATAACTCCACACAGTGACAATTCAACACACTTTTAAAAAGTGATATAAAGTTATTAGAAACGATGATAATTTTTTTTTAACCTAACCTAACCTACTTAACCCAGTTAATAAAGTTTTAGTTTCATCACTTTCCATGACTTTATATAACTTTTTAAAAATTTGATGAATTATCATTGTGATGATTTATCCGGTCACCGTATATTTCGTACCAAGCAATCAATTATACCATCACTAAATTCACATTAATCCCGATTCAGTCCTCTCCCTGTCCTGAGCTTTTGTATTTTTATTATTGCTGATTGTGGTAATTCCATAATCAGCATAACGCATACATAAAGCATTATACCATCTTAGCAACCACCTTGCTAAGGTTTCCACGGTCAAAGAAATAAGGCAGTAGGACTAACCTGACCAAGGCTAATTAGAATAGCTCCTAGGCACTTCGCGAAATCCAAAGCTGTACGAAAAAGGGGCTCTTCCTTAACCATGAAAGTCTCCGGAAAACATCATTTACCCATTCTCCATTTGTAACCAATTTACTCAGTAATCTAATGGATGCCGCTACATAATACATTTATACAGGTGTTTAGGGTCGAATCGGATTTACTAATTAGTGATTCCTGACATTATTTGGAATTTGATCTCCGGTTTGGTTGTTTTTTTTCAACGAAAATATAAAAATAAAATCAGTAGGTGTCGGGTTCGGCATCGGGCGGTTACTCGGCTGAGTTACCAGTGAGAGAAAAAAAACTCTCTTTTAAAATTAAAAAAAACCACCAAAAATTACATTGACATTTTTTTTCACCGGTCAAAGTAAATCAGCTACCTACTACGTTGATAATTTGTCTGATTATATAGTGGCATCCTTCGATTACGGAGAAAATTGCTCATGAAGGGAGAAGTGAATGACCAAAGGTATGAATTATGTTTTTAAGAGATTTTCATGGTTAAAGAATAGTCCTATGTTTGTATGAATTTATAGTATTATGTATTTATATATATCTGTTTTATTCCTCTCCAATTAGCTTCTGCCTTTTAGCTTCCCAACAAAATCCGGATGGCGAAAATTGCACCGCACTTAAATATTCTCGTTTTGAGTTCAAAATCTCGAGAGAATTACCATTTGTGTGGTTAATTGCACTCATCTTAGTTTTTCCTTTCTTCTTTCTTTAACGATACTAGAAAGGCCATGTCGCTGAGTTTTTTCGTGAATCTTCCGATATTTGCCACACTTGCTATACAATCTTGGGAAAATACCCATTATAATTGCCACCGCGTATTCCGAACACATGTTATAGCCATTTGGCAGAGAATTGACCACATTGACTATTGGCTGTTATAAACAGTTTTCACTTGGTAATCGTTCCGCCGTTACTTCTGTTCAATAACAAACGTCAAATGATATTTCGTTAAGAATAACCAGCCCGGAAATATTTGTGGGCACAGGGTGGTCATTAATAAACACAACTTTTAACGTATTGAGCCTATTGAGTTCTTGGCAATCCGAATTGAGGTATATTCAACAAAATATTGAAATCAAGACAATCAGAAGGTATAGATTTGATTTTAATTTCAACAGGGGATAGATAAAATTTTACAATAATTATTATAAAATTGGAAACATATTTGTGGCCATTGATGTAAATTGATTCGCATTTTACTTTCAGTAAAAAGTTGTGAATTCGATTATTTTCAACATTGTTTTGTCATTTTCATAATATGGGTGTAATTTTGTTGATTCTTAAGTTTGGCGTTACTTGCAAAAATGGCTTCACAACTGAAAAGTATTTATTTCTTCTAGTATTTCAAATTTTGTCAGAACCAAATCGAATAACAACAAAAGTGCCATACATTGAAACCTTTTACATTTCGCATCTGTTTTAAAAACAGTTTACAGTTATTTATCATTTCTAAGCTTTCTAAAAATAGTAAGCACTCACATGAATCATTTCACCCATCAGCAATAAAGTAGGAGCAACCTGTCTTGAACCATTAAAAGGTGATGATTTAACAATGGCTACGAGAAAATTCTATTGCGGTTTTAAAAAACAAATTTATTGTTTGTTAGGATTCAGATTTCAAAAATTTATTGTTTATGGGAGATCTTCTCGAAATAACTAACGTATTATTATAGATTACATTTTATTTGATTAATAGCGGAATGTGTGAAATATTAGTACGTGTTTCATACAAATTAAATCAATTGCTAGTTAATTCTAAGAATCAATAGTAGTTTTTTTTTTAAATCTTCTAGTCCTAAATATTAAAGTTATCGCCTGTGTGTCAAATTTCATTGTGTAAATTTCGTCATTTTGATGTTATTAGGGACCTGACAGGAGTGTACAAACGGGACTCAATAAACGCTCCCCTTCATGGATTGGTATGAAATCGATAATGCCCTCGACCAGCAAAGATGTTTGTAATGTTGGGCGATATCTTGCTACAAGGACCCGCACACTGGTCTGCAAATGCCGGTATATTCTTTTACCCAGTAAATTGTGGGTTTTGCAGATTTCTAATATACCGTACCGCAGTTAGCATTCCGTTGGGTGAGTCAAGTGACAACAAGTGATATTATTGACGTTAATTTATAAAAAAGTTGTGACAGTTCAGTGAAATGTTTTTATTAAATAAGTTACATAATCTCGGCGGTAACGCGATAATAGAGAGAAGCTACTGAAACTACGTCATTAATAAAAATGGAACGATACACGCTTCAATAACGTATTAAATTTATTAATATTCACTTGAGTGAATCAAATGCAAATTATCTTGACTGATGAGGCCCATTTCCACCTCGGTGGCTTCGTCCACAAGCAAAATTGTCACATCTGCGGCTCGGAAAACCCAAGAGTTATTGTTGAAAAGCCTATCTATCCTCAACGTGTAACTGTTTGGTGCGGTTTATGGTCCGGCGGAGTCATTGGACCTTACTTTTTCGAAAATGAGGCTGGAACAACAGTTACGGTGAATGGATGGCGCTATCGAGAAATGATTAATGATTTTTTTATGGCCAGATAAAAACTAAAAAAATGTTGCCTGGAATTGAACCAAGGAGAAGACGGTTGAACAGCGATAAGTGAAAACCTGTATTACTTACATGCGTTTGCTCCTACTTTATTATTTAAAATGATGTCGTGTACTAAAATGCAAATGTCGAAGTGATAACCGACAGAATGTACATACCAAAGGCTTAGTGCAGAATATCTTACATCCTGAACTTTACTTTCTTGTGAAGAAAAGTTTGCCAATGACCGAGGGAACTCTCCGCCGCTACCAAGCCAAATAGTTTTGGGCTCCTGGTATTTTGACGTTGCCACCGGGCCTTTCTGAGAAAATTGAACGAATTCAGCTGTTTTATAGATAGATGATATTTCACAATAATCCTCATGTCAGAAATGCGGTATTCACTGATCGTTTACAAGAACCTTCACTTAAAGCTGCAAGTAATCGCTGCGATTGCCCTTACTCTAATTAACACTTGAACTGGGCGTACGTGAGTGCACGATTACACTTGAGTACATAAACACACTCACTGTATACTGTAGATTGCCGATACTGTCTACGTGAGTACTTAACAGGAGTGTGTCTTTCTAGGATAAGATGTTCGTAGTTTGTAACATTTAAAAAATAAATTAACATCACACAAGAGGCCTAAATTTTTCCTTAATAGGTGAATGTCATTTTTGAATTTGTTGCAGAACGAAAAAATTGTTTTAGGAGGGACAAAAACGCCAAATAATTCCACCCCGAGCTAATTGAAGTAGTAAAAACGAACCGTTTTCGTGCGCGAAATACCAAATAAAACCATATCTAAAACAATATGTGTAACTTCGCAGATGTTTGTACGCAAGTTCGCAGATAATTATGCAACAAAGTTCTATTTGAAACAAACACTTTTCCTACATAAAATATTTTTTGACTGCTTGATTAATTTGCATTGTACTTCGAAATCATCTCTTGGGACAGCAAGATTCCATCTGCAATTTGCTTAAAATTGAGAAAATTAACAAAAAATGTCTAATATAAATAGTGTATATAAAAAAGTAAAATAACAGAACACGTTTAGAGCATTCTACACAAAATAAATGCAATTCAGCCAAAAAACGAATTCTAATAATCATTTAACATGAACAATAATCAAGATATCTGTTTTTACTTATTGTTTGCTAAAGGTTCATAAATGCCTCAGATGATATTATATATGGACAGACCATAAAACCATTTCGACTATTTATAGGTCAATGTTGGAACTAGGTAGGTACTTATTGATAGAGCGCATACCACAGAGTTAACGACCGCCGAATATCAAAGAATTAAGACAAATTTTGGCCAACAATTGGTGCCAATTCTGGGTCATTCAACTAACTCGTCTCCTGACAGGATGATTTATTATGGAACCGAATAGATTGCATAGTTTTATATCGCTGGGTGACAGTACAGTGTGGCCAGAAAGTGTCATGATTTTATTTATTTTAATACATACGGCACAACATGTGCTATTAACACAAATATTAAGTGTAAAAAGTATAAGTATAGATTAACTAATAAAGTATAAGTATGAGTACGAAGGATTGAATAATATATAATATAAGGTAGATACGGTAACCGGATAAAGCATCACAATGATAATTCATCTCATCTTTAAAAAGTTATATAAAGTCATAGAAAGTGATGAAACAAAAACTTTATTAAATGGGTTATGTACTCGTAGATTAGGTTAGGTTAAAACAAAATTTCATCATTTCTAATGACTTTATATCACTTTTCAAAAGTGTGTTGAATTGTCACTGTGCTGAGTTATCATGGAACCGGTAGATACAAACAGTAAGAAAGAATAATTATTAATAACATAGATTCATTAATAATATTATCCAATATAATTTGTAATTATGATGCTAAATTGTACAAACCTGTAAATGAATGTATCAAATTATAAGATGACTTAAATAATGTAGCTCTTTATTTTCAAAATCACCAGTTATTTTGAAATAATATTCTTAAATGAAAACAAAATTGTAACCAGCTCCAATATGCGCGATCGTGTTGTGATTTTAGATATTAAATACTAAAAATATCACACTAATCAAATCACAAATAAGTAGAAAAAATGTTTAGATTCAAAAGAAAAAATATGAAAATACTACAGAAACATTGTCATTATCAAACAACTGTAATTTTGCGTACGAAGCCATCCAGAGTTTGCGTGTCATTTATTAAAAAATATTAAGTTTTATACATTTCCCAAAAGTTCTCATGCAAATCATGTTCTTATTGAGGAATTTAGGAACTTATGATGATAGTTGTAGTTTTGAGTAAATCGCATTCAAGTTTAATAATGGGGCTCACAAATCACCCTTACAATCCCAAGCGATATTCTGAAATAGGCCATTTCACGAGAATATAACGTGGTTTGTCACAGGCCTTAGTTGTTATAGCATTTAGCGCATCAATTAATATGATACATTTGTTAAAAATAAGAAATTTCGTTGTATGAGACAACCTCACTGGGTATTTTATGCAGCTGAAGGGAGAGGGGAGGGGAAGAGGAATTTTGGTAAGCACCTGGTCGTTCAGATCTGGTCATCGACAAGGCTATTTCAATTTAGAGTAACACTTAATTCTGAATAGTGTTTTTGAACAAGGGCAATACTGAGAGCATCTTCTATTCTGGAATGCGAAACATTCGATTTAAAAGTATGCCTCTTAAAAAAAACTGAACTGACCTCCATTCTTATTCTATATCTATTGATCTTAGTGCCCGTTTTTTTTTTTCGACGCAAAAAAACAAATTATAGTATTACGTGTATGAGATTTCGACACTAGATAATTAACTGTTTAAATAAAGTAGGTATCATAACCAGAATGTCAGTGTCATGCATTATCATCTCAATAACGTGTCACAACTGCGTCACCCTGTAGCGGTCAACTGGAAGAAACTCACTTTGATTAATTGAATTGGTTTGAAGTCTTATTTTAGCAAGATCTGATTTTTTTTCTTATAATTTTGAAGAGCTGCCTGGAAAAAGGGAGCATGTGCAAATAATTTTAAAAAAATATTTAAAAAAAGAAAATTTCCTTTGTCCCAAAGCGATCTAGATGTTTATAACATATATGTACGCATTATGCATATACAGCGCCCTTGAGGTGATTTTTATCAAATTGTTATCCGTCAGACCTAGTCAAGCGATCCAAGTCGTCCGTTACCTACCCATGTTTCGCGAGTCCAAAACTCTACTACCTAAGTCCTCCATCATTGCACAAGAAATATTTTCCGTTTATAATGATGGAATTGTGAGGTATAGAAAATATTGTTAGGTTAGGTTTTCGTTATCCGAAAATGTTAAGTACATGTATTCCAAACAAGCATTTACTTTACTACTTTTAAGCTCCCCACAATTTATTTTATTTATTCATATTTATATTTTAAATGCATATTAACAGAATAAATAAATCCAAAACAAAGATACATTATACGAATACACAATCATAATTGCCTACTTAGCGATTTAAATTTATTAATGCTCAGGTGGAAGATTTCGATGTCAGAGGCTAGTGACTTTAGAAGGACTATCATTCTTCCTAGTTCTTCATCTCGGAATAATGAATGGTTTGAGCCTACGCGCTCTTGCGAAATTATCAGGGACGTAAAATAAAAATTTATTCAAAATTTCTGGATTGTTGATGTGACCGTTCAACAAGTTATAGGCCATCATCAGCAACGCAGCTTAAATGCTATGATATAAACACAAATATTGTTTTTAAACGACTTAATCCCCCTTATGAAGGAAGGGCACTTTGGAAAGCGGCAGAGAAATGTTATACAATCAACAGTACGCGGTTTTCTCACTCGCCCTAGCTTATGCCAAAGATAGAAAAATGAAGGGAATAGGCATCGATGAATTAAGGATAGCAAATAATTATAAGCAATAATTAGTCGCCTGAAATATCAATACAAATTGAAAATATCTCCGGAGTAAAAATAAATGCCGCCAACGGGAATTGAACCCGTACCTTCCGATGTCCCACGTTTCAATTCTGAATGGTGGTCTTACACCAGGGCGATTCTGAGAGTGTATTCCACTCTAGAACGTGCCGCAAATGTATTATATATATTTTTTAAATGAATAAATGGTCAATTAAAACAAATTAATCAAATAAAATGTACTTGCGCATTTTGGGATTTGAACCCGCGACCTTTGACTTGCTAGTCGAGAGCCTTACCCCTCGACCACCAAGGCCTTGGTATTCTAAAAAAACTAATTTCACATAATACCTACTAAATTCACTTAAGCCCCTCTAACGCACAGCTCATTATTTTTAAAATAGCTTGAACAATATATTATATTTTTGTCAAGTCATGTGATTGCCATTCCGAGTCGAAAATTCCCGAGAATGCGAGAAATACGAGTATATGCGAGATTATTTGACAGAGTGATTAATGCCGTGGATAATAATTGCAAGGTCGATAGAAGCATTCATTTTAAAAAAAGTGAATTTAAGGTCTTTTGGTCAATTAATTTGACCAGAATTCGTCATGTAATTGAAAATTTAAAAAGTAAAACCCATCAGAGTTATGAATGAGCTGACGTGTATGCTCAGAAGGTCTTGATGCGATCCCAATACTTTGAACAGCACTTTCAGAAAAATATTTTCGCTTCATTAGGTACTTCTTCATTTGTACAAGGGGAAAATTGGTAATTTATTAAGATTTGGATTGGTCGTATTTCGCCAGGGCAATACTGAGATTATCTACCACTCTGGGGATTTACGATTCTTCTCAAGATGTGTATAGATTCGGTGCTCGTGCAGTTAATTCAGTTCCATAAATAAACAGCAGACACCCAAGAACTGCTTTTATAAATTAAGAATTCTAAATATGTAATAGTACATAATGATTGAAGGCCACTTGAACGTGAATTCGTTTAAGGGCAATACATTTACGCTCCGTTCGCCAAAGAACTATGTGTGTTTTTGTTTGTCCTATACAAATTTATAATATCACGTAGGTGGCCGTCGAAATATTGTCATTTAATTTCTATCATAATTTATTATTAAATATAATTGAATCTTACATTGCATCTCATTTCCAACATATGTACACGGTTGACATTTGTCACACGAGAATGGGTCTCTTCTCCGACTGGTTCTTGAGTTCAATAGCTCGGCTGTGAAATGATTACCTCCCTCCTACAACATGGGTCTCTTCAAGTTTCTTCAAGATCCATGTTCACTCCTTCCTCTCCTCAAAAACACCCACCACACAGCATCCCCATAGATAACATAGGCCCTTAGGAAAATTATTTTCCTCCGGGCCTCGTGTGTGGAGTTAATGTAAAAAAAATCGCCAATTAACCTTCAAACATTCAAGTCTTAATTCTAACATCGATATTTTTTCGGATCACTGCCCAAATTTAAAAGTAACCCCATGTCAATGATATAAACTGTTCAATGCGCACACATATACACTCCATTCACCCAACACACATACATACACATATACACTACACACGTCACACGGTAATTACTCAATATACATACCACATTTACAATATATAAGACAATACAAGGAAACATATCTTAGGTACCCACCTTGAAATATTTAATATTTGAAAATTGTTTCATCTCTGTAACCAATAAACTGTTTATTTCTATAATATAAAATAAATTTAATTAACAAAATATCGCCGTTAATAATGATGACGAAACACCGATTTTTACTTAAGTTGGTAAATAAAGAGGGTCAGACTCATTTTAAACTTCTGTAAAAAAATTTGTACGAATTTTGTTAATCTCCTCTAATATTCATTAATTATTTTCAAACCCTCATCGAATAAAAATCAAATTACTCTAGAAATTTAACTATTAGCCACAACACTCGCTTTGTTTTTCTCTGCTTTCAAAATAAAAAGTTTTCATCAACCTGTGGCCCACAGACATAGACTAAATACTACATCAATGCCCACAGACCATAAACTTTTTCCCAATAATTCCATCCCAGTGACAACATTAATTTTTAAAGACAATGATTACTTATAACCGAATTTCAAAATGTCCATGCGCATCCAAAATGTATGACTTACTTTTGAAGACAATTTGCAAGAAGAAGTGTAACGTTTCAACAAAATTAATAAAATCCCAGCGTTGCGGTATACACATTAAAAAGTAAAATGTAACAAGATACTCGTCAGGGTGCGTCACATTAGAAAGAAGGTATCTATTACATTTGGAACACTAATTAAAATGAAATATGAACATTTGGTTATGATGATGTTTTTCGACGGACTTTCCCAAGATCACAATAAGAATATTCTACAGTCGGTGAAAATCTAACAAGCAATAAATGTTAATGTTGTAATATTATTTAGTACAGTCCAACTGAATGCGTCTTTCGATATGAACCGTGAACTTGATAATTTATTGCGTCGCTGAACTACGTAATTTATGTCGTGATATGTTTGACATGGTCAAGCTTTTTTATTCAAACCTGCAATCTGCATGTCCGAAGAAGTTATTGTTATTTTTTAAACTGGCAACACGGAAGACTGTAACATGTTGCCAGATAAACCATTTAAGTATGATATATTGAAGACATAACATTTTTATTCGCTGTCAGAGCACATTAGCATGACAAAGGTTTCTACGCTCTCTGGTTTCTGGGGAATCATTGACAAGAGATACTCAGAATGGACTATGCAGCACTGAAAATGACACCGGAGAAAACTTACTGATATAAAATATTGCTAATTTATTCAAAATCTGGTCAAATATTTCAAATTTTTGATAAAACGGGACTGCAGGCCCTAAACGAATGAATTGACTGATTTTCTAACAAACTGTCGGTAAAACACGAATATGTTATTAGGATGTCGGAACACGTGTTTATAAAAATTCTTATATTTCTAAAATTTAGTCATTATATTTATCAGAAAAAGGACACCTGCAATGAACACGTGTTCCGATATATTCTGAATAGATTAATATTTTATTAGGAAATGCGTTGCACTCGCGTTTTAAACCGGATTTCAATAACAGCTATACCCGTCTTTTACAACCAAGTTCTTGCAAGCATATATTATGTGATAGTTCTTATATCACGCTGCTTCTACAAAACATGCAATTGATATCGTTATAGCATGTCATCAGATCATCACACTATTCCAATTTGTATCTCTCTTTCCGAGTCAAGTCGGTGACCCATTGCTTAAACATAGTACTGAGGTCTGAAGCCATTCGGCACCTCATCTGGGGTTTCTTTCAGCAAAAGCAGAAAGAAAACCCCAGATGAGGAAAGTGCAACAGTTAGTTCGATGGAAGATTGCGTGTTTGAAAATGTTTTTGCACTTGCACCTAGGTTTATCCATGTCAATGGGAAGAACATTGGCCACGTTCCAAATATAATATTGTGAACATCTATCTGTAATAGGCAATCCGAAAACTTGTTCGACAAAGAAGATTGGCAGTAAAAATTATTTCTTTAGTTGGGTCAAAGTAGGAATAAAGCCTCACGACTAGTAAATTCATTCGCAATCTACAGGTTGCCTTGCCGCCGGTTTTAGGCATCGAGTTTTTTGATTTTATTAGATTTCCATATTTTCCCAGTAAAGCATGATAAAGCATTAAGGCAAATAAACTTCGATGATTTTGTAATCACTGCTGCTGTACACTGATATTATTTCTTATAGTTTCTTTAAAACTAATACTATTTAGAGAGGAATAAAAAAGTAGGTGTAATACATTTTTTGAATAGCTTTGTCATTGTTACAAAAAAAATACAGTATCGCATTACTGACATAATGTTGATACAAGGTGATAACATTGATGATCTAGAAAAAGACACCAGGGGCTTTTTGACTGTCAATGTAAACACGGCGTAAGTGTATATTATTATGTTTAAATATCTGTGCAGAAGGCATTAGCCGTCTAAACAAAATTCAATTATCTACGATCCTTGTGCATCGTAACTGCTTGTTTATTGTAATGTGCGTTCACTATCGTCGGGATAGTGTTATAAAGCCAGTGCTCAGGTTTAACAATTTTATCAGTCTGAATAATCTGATTTGCTAGAGAGCTACTCAATTTTCAAAGTAGTATTTTCTTCCTTAAATGACGGAATTAGAAGGAATTTAATATTGTCAGGTTATTTGAAGTAAACCGGGAATGATAATTTTCTTTATAGGATTTTTTTCAAACTTTCTCTTATCAAAAGTTTATTTTTTTTATATTTCAATTATCGATAAGATTTATTTTTAAATAATTCACAACCTGAGGTTTTTGAATAGTTCACAGAGAAAAATAGTTGATAGAGAAAAAAAAATCTAGAAAAGGAACTGAAATGTCAATTTGATTAGTGGAATCGCTGATTAGGTGAAGTAATGTTAGAACAGTGACGGTTACGCAGACGAAATGTACATGGAGGCTGTTTTACACCGTGCAGTTGGTATCAAAATGGCGAAATATCCACCAAAAAATTCTAAATACGCACTCACAATACCAAAATAGATGCCTAAATTTAAATAAAAACAGGAAAATAACTTTTGGAGCCCAAAAATATAAACATCGGACAAAATTTCCAGTTATTAAAAATTTTTGTGTTTTAACGGGGGGAGGGGGGGGGGGATTCGGCCAGCCACTTGCGTTTCCCGAAAAGATTAAAAAATATCACCTATTTCTAATTTAAAGAACTCACATTTTAAAGAATAACATGTCCAAACTTAATGACGAAAAATGGCTCAAATATTCACAAAATATAATGCAATCCGTAGCAGCGTTCCGGTTTGCTTCGTTGGAATCCAAGCACTGGAGTATTTTAACCGCCGGTTATCGATAACATATATTTAATAGTAATCGCTGGTTATCTCCACAATTATCTTCCCATCTTGTGCGGGATACGATAACATACCTCTCGGGTGTCTACAAACATCTTATTGCTACAGGAGCATTACAACGCTCATATTATAAATAATACTGAATCAACAAAAAAGCTGCATGCCAATATGTACTTTTTTAACCCTCTTCTAAAACTGCCATTGGCTATTAGTAGATAATATTAAATGTATTTAATCTTAACTGATGATCTTAATAGGTAAGGCCGCCCTGGATCACGAACACCCACCGTTTCGCAAGGCCCGCGGCAGCCGCTCGCCTTATTGGAAAACTGATCCCAATAAAGGTAATAAATTGCCAGTCATCTTGGATGCGATCGATCCGCTAGATCGCTCGCGTTCAGAAAAAAACATTGTGTGATCCCTAATTGTTGAACGCGCCTACTTATTATTTCCAAAAAGTAAGGAATGTGGAACTCAAATACAGACAAAGAAACTGTAGGAGGAATTTAAATATATTAAGGTTACTTTTACCTGGGAAAATTTTTCTTTCTTTCACAAATTTTCTAAGAAAAGAATTTATACAACGAAAATTGAGGAGAGCCCCGGAAAGGCTAAAGTTCTGGGTTCCACAAAAACCTCCTTCATCACATTAAATTCCTACACGGAAAAAAATGAGAATTACTAATTTATTAAGTATCTCTTCAAATTATAAGTAATCCGGTTAAAACGAGATTGCAGGCCATTTCCTGACAAACTTAAAGTAAATTCGTAATAATTTTGGAACACGTGTTCATGCACCTGCGTTTGTCTTGATAATATATAATGACGAAATGCGAAAATATTAAGATTTTTGTGAACATGTGTTCCGATACTGTGACAAAATATATTTGTATTTCACTAAGAGTTTATCAGGAAACTTATTAGTTATGGGCCTGTAATCCCGTTGCTAAGCGAATTACGAATAATTTAAAGAGATTTTTTTCCAGTAATTATTTGACTGTATCTATTTCTGATTTGTATTCTTCAAATTTTTGTGTGTGAGTCGCTAATATTGTCATCAGTGATTAAATTATATTTGCTTTATTTGTGTTATTTCCTTCCTACATAAATGTATTAATTTAAAATAAGAGAATGGAACGTATTAGCAGTAGGTTCTATAGGTATATGGATATTACCGACTGCAAGAGGCGTTACGTTTTGAAATTATCTCAGTCACTTGCTTGAAATGGCTTTAGTGTTTAGCCGGTACTTCCTTTTCCCAATCCCCTACCTTCGGCGTCACAACATACCCATACCTCACTGGCTCGAGCCGGTTGAGGAAATAACAAACATTGTCCCATAATGATAGCAGAACATTGCCAGGTCTTATAACCTTTAGGGGTAATAAGCCGTGTAGCGCTTCTTCTTTCTCCCTCTTAAGTTAAAGTTTCGGACAACCTAGTAGTAGTATTGCTGATCATATAGAATGTGTATCTAAGCATAATATTTTATAATTGTCCATGCTTTCAGAATACACACAAATTGGAGTCGAGAGCTTCAGGGACATGAACTAAACTTTTATGTCGATAGATCTTTACAAAATTAAACTCGGTAACAATAAATACGTATTTAGAGCATTATGTTGGCACACATTAATTTAATTTCAAACCATATGCTGCCATATAACATTTGATCTTACTATAATTTAAAATAGAAATAAAGAAAACGCAACGAAAGATACGATAAAATAAATAGACTTTAAAATATGATGGAATACCCTAAAAACATGATCATTGTGATCATGAAGTGCACACTACACACATTATTGTGCATTATTGGGGAATATGATTGTGTCCAATACCTTCCAGATGCTTTCCAAATAGATGAAAACCAATGTCGCCATTGACTTGACGCCCGCGACAAGCACTCCGTCTCTCTTACACTTGCCTGGCATCGTATATTGCCATCGCTTTTGGGGTATGAAATTCGCCTACATGGCATTTCTGGCATTTCATTTCTTTATTCTATGGTGATAATCGTAGACTTTATGAGCTTCAACGATATGAACTTCAACTGCAGTCTTTGGGAGGTTGTTGTCATTTTACTCGATTCTCCAAACCAGTACCATCCCCATTCCAGGGTGGTAATCGATATCGCATTCAGTAGGCATTGCGGCAACATATTCACTTCAATAGTATTCGACCCGGGTCTTCTCGCAGTCGGCTGATTATGGCCCGTGGTAAAAAGTCGATAATCTTGGCTGCCACATCTCTTTCCGACACTTATTGCACTACCGACCCGCGCGATGAACAATACAAATAACCGAAGGTCAAAAAGCGTGCGCTCACTTCGGTAGGTCACGAGATCGTAAATGATTAGAATGTGAAAACATTATAAAAATGAAGCAGATAGCAAAACATTCATTCAATCATTTTCTAGGTGCGCAATTGTATTGGCTTAAAACCATCTCCACGATATCATTAAATGCATGAATTCTTTCTGACAGGGAACTAGCAGTACTATACTGGCAGACCTACGGGAGCCTAATCTCTACACTGCTAGGTCTTTACCTAGGATAAAAGTTGACGTTTTTATTATGAAAAGAACAGATTGGAAACCATTTATATAAAGGGGAGTGTTTGTGTGTTAGCAGTGGGCGGGCCGCGTGGTGGACACCGGACGGGCGGTGTGGATTTGTTTATTATACAAATCTACAGTTTTATTCCGAGGTTGAAGAAATTTAGCACACTTAACCTTCAAAACAAGAGGAAGGTCACTGTTTATACCTTTTTACTCTGCGTAAAGCCTGGGTAACGCCAATATATATTATAAAACAGGTTTCGTAGTTTGTCGCTGTACCTCGACAAAAAAAAGACTGGCTCTTGTGCTCGGTGTGGAACTTTCAATTTGGTTATTCAATTGATTTGATAATTATTTTTTCGTTAGCTGGTGTTATTTAAAAAAAATTAGTGAATGACATTTAGATTTAAATTTAATTTAACAGCAATCAATCATATTTTGCCTGAAAACTACTTTTATTAAAATTTAAATACATAGTAACATTTGAGTAAAAGTGCATTTTAAAGCCATGCTATAATTTTTTAGGTGATTTATATATTTTGAAATTTCTATTAGTATATTATTAATTTTAAATATAAGAAGCAGTTGAAACGTTCGTAATCAGAAAATTGTTGTGCACAATTATTAAGGTTAGGAAAATGTACGCGAATGAAATCTTTCCATAGTGACCATTTTAAAGTATCGTCTACGTTTATTTAATTTTTAAAAAGTTTTCAGCTTGCCAAATTCCTACGCACAGACTTACAGACTAACAGACATCTACAGATGTCTTACAGACTAACAGACATCTACAATTGAGCATCGTTCCGCAGAATGAAGCCGGGAAATTATTCTCGTATAAATAATTAAGTATTACTTTCATTTAGTTGATGAAATCTCTGAACATTATTTCTTCTCAAAACAGAACACATTAATTCCACGTAAAAGAAAACTGAGGCCAACAAACAAATGTTTTGGGGTGTGATATTATCTTTAATACGTACCTAATTAATAATATTCTGTGGTAAGTAGTTACGATTTTCACAGATAAAATCCCCAGCATGACGTGTTTAGAAAGTTTTTTTCTATGAGTATTTATGAACGAAAGAACAAATAATTGTTCATGGGTGGCTTTACATTAAATACAGTTGGCTTTAATGTGAAAACAGTGTGTACTCCAGCCTTTATCAAACCACACATTATACCGATATACATTTATGTGAACTTTACATAACTCTTAAAATAATCAATAAATAATTTAATGAATTATCTTTCAGCTTTGCTGTTCTTTTATGAACTTTGTTTACTGATTTTCTAACTAAACAGCATATTTCAGAAAGTCGTGAAATTTTTATTACGAACATTCTTCAGATTGCATAATATCTCGTCTTGAATTATTGTGTCTTGGATAGTTTCGTTATGCGAGTAGTGGCTCAATTAATGCAATTACTTTTCAGTTGATTTACAAAGTGAGAGAGGTACTTGACTAAAGCACTATGTTCTGGGCTACTTCCCTTGCAGTGAAGTGTTTAGTGTCAGTGCATTCTGTATGCAGCTGGCTGCATTGTTGACACTTAGTGCAAGCGCAGTAGATTGCGGCTTCACCTGCAAATATGTGGAAGCTGTTTCACTCCAGGCTCGATGTTTTTACAATAGGTTTTATAGTAATAGTTAACCGACTTGCCGCAGTCATTGCTCTGGTCGCTGTTATTAGTTAAACTACAGCTAACCGTGTAATATTTTCAATTTCAACAGCATAACACTTTGGTAGACGAAGCAAATTTTTTGTTTGTTTCTTTGTCTCTTATAATTTATTTTCAAAATTATAAATAACCATGTATAATTTTCCCTCTTGTCAATATCAATCACCGTCTACTAAGCAACCCCGAAAATGTCCATATGCCTTTCCAAAGAACGCGAAAGTATGGACTATATTATTATAGCCCCGCGAACTTTACTTATTACGGCGTTTGTACAGTTAAAACGACGCTAAACCAGGCTTTAGTCCGGCTTTAACACACTAA
Organism: Hesperophylax consimilis; assembly: GCF_061612785.1. Lineage (NCBI taxonomy): Eukaryota > Metazoa > Arthropoda > Insecta > Trichoptera > Limnephilidae > Hesperophylax > Hesperophylax consimilis. The sequence goes on from NC_142848.1 coordinate 37,612,485, forward strand.
CGTTGAACTGGCTTGTAAGAATCTAATTAGTAAGACGGTTATTGTTTTAAATAAATTAAATTTTCCTTAGGGCCCACGTCATCTTTGGGAATACTGTATGGTAAGACTTTTTTGAAGAAAGGAAGTAGTGGAAGAAACCCATGTTGTGGGAGGAGATAAATAAAAAAAAATTAAATATGTTTTTTATCCCCAAGCAAATGCACATCAAAGCAAGTAATATCAAATCGGATTTATCGGAAGGTAGGTACACACATTAAAATCCACATTTTTCATTTTGTTTTGTATTGTTTTTAATGTATATAAAAATGAATTAATTAACTTTTTACTAAGTATAAGGGCAATCTTTTTGGTGTTGTAAGAATTTCAGAATATCTTAAATTTTAAATTTACTACTCCTTCTTTACAACGTTATATAATTAACTAAACATTTTAATTGTACGCAGTGTGTAGACACGTAAAAACTGAATGTTTTGATATCAAAATAAACAAAAAATTATAAATATAAATATTGCTAGACGAAGAGTCGTGTATCTCAAACAAATTCTATGATATCTCAAAAACATTCCACCAATATGAGTTGTGATCGGATTCGAAACCCGACTCTTTCGAAAGAAGGTGACAAGAGTTCCAAGTATTTGAAATGTGGATCTCTAGAGAAATTATTACAACGAAATATGATTTTTCTCGGGTTTTTAACTAACATACAAGTGTTAGGATCAGATACTTATATCATTTATGGGAAGATCTCTGAAAGAGGAGCGTCGAGAAGATAACATGAAAAGTCGATAGAAGTATTGTGGACAAGTATGCGAGCTAGTGTATACGAGTTAGCTTAGCAAAGCATGTTTTATATAACAACATTTAATAAGTTCATTTTGCTAGTAGCTCAACTTCAAGATGAAGTCGCCCCCTGAAACCGCTTTGAAATAAATGTTTACCCGTGAACTTATGATGTTGAAGTTGAACAGTTGTGATTAGTGGGAAGTACAAACACATCCTAGTACTTAGTTACGGAATCAATACATTTAATCATTCTCATCAATATTTATATTTTAGCACTATTAAACTAAACTACCGCAACGTCAAAAATCATAAAGTAAATATTGATAGTAACTAGACTTTTCTCTGCTTTCTATAAATATAATATACATGTATATATATGTATATGTGTCGTCTCATCTCGTCTCATGTGAAAACCGCATTCCATCAAACTTATCTTTCTTTAACATTTTGTCTCAATTCAATACATAACAATTCATATATTTTCTGTTTTTTACTGAATTGCTTCTCACTTCACTTATTGGGTAGGTAACCCTTTCAATTCTCAAAAGGACCTATTACGATTTAAAGACAATCATCATTTTTCCTTTGTCTACACTGTTTCAAGCTTCAATCTTTATAAATTCTGCATTTATGTTTATTTAGACTCGAGCCTAAGTTGCTCTGTAATAATTTTAAGTAGTAAAATATCTTCTGATACTGACAACTTGCCAATGCATCTTCCACTACTAATAGAAGTCAAATTAGAAATGGGCATCGTAGAAATAATATACATTTCAAGATCGATTACATAAAAACTTGAAATATTTTTATTCTTAAAATGATCGATCGATTTCGCTTCATTAATATTAGTATGATATTTGAAAGGATTGATATGCATAGGTAGGTATGTACTCTATTATTAAATCGTTTGCCATTTTGAAAGACACAAAAACAGTCATCGTCTTTTTGAAATATCCAAATCGACTTCTTTTGAGAGTTCGATTTGATTTATCATTCCATCAATAAAATGTTTAGGATATTTGAATTATGGCCATCACTGGACTTAATGTTCCGCTACTACCTTATCTATGGAATGTGAATCATCTGTCAATTACGCCTGATAATCTGTTCCTTGTTGAGTGATCCGAGCTTAGAGTGCGACTACCGTATGGCTCCGTCGAGTGCAGCATCTAAAATCTTGATGCCTTTATTAGCCAGCGTTAAATCGCGTCGTCTTTTCATCCGTCACTTTACACATCTTTATCAAATATTACTTGACGTTTGACACTTATATATATATTGACTCTCTGTACACAGATTTATAAATAATGTATTTACTACTCGATGGCTGTACGAGCCGAGTGGTTTGCCATTGTAACGTAAATTTATAACAGAATCTGTTTAATGTTTGATGATCTAAGATCTTATTATTTCACCACCAAATCAAACATGTTCAAATCTATTCGGATGTTACGGTCTTTTATAAAATAAATTGTCACTTAATTTTCCGGTTCTAAATGCTTTAATGTCATAGGATGTTATTTTTGACCATGTTACAGTCATTTTTTGTAATGTATTTATTATAATTACAATTTTCTTTGTTTAGGAAAAATATCACTATCTGCGGGTGGCTCAAATTTAAAAAAAATGGCTCAAATTTAATTATAATCCGTGAAAGCGTGTTTAGATAAATGAAAATGATAAATAAGACAAGAAGCTTTGTGGGTTCACTGCTTCGTGTCAAAGCGGTAAAAGGTGGCAGAAAGTAGAACAATAATATAAAAATACAATGAAATCCAGCGGGAAATGGAGAAAAGGCGCTATACGTAATAAATATTCTTGGGTCATGTATGAATGCGAAACGCAATATTAAAAATGTAAAAATAAAACATTTAAATTTTTTTTTCGTAGGAAGCAATCACTTTGTGGTTAGACATTATATTATATTAAATCAAATAAAACACTTTGTTTATTAACCACGACTTTTTTTATTATTACATCTACCGGTTTCGCTACAGTTGAGCTTCATCAGGATGTGGAATATAAGCTCAACTGTAGCGAAACCGGTAGATATAATAATAAAAAAGTCGTGGTTAATAAACAAAGTGTTTTATTTGATTAAATATTTAAAATTTTGTTTCTAAGGCCGTTTTCACCAATGAAAACTGAACATACTCTTAGTTTAATCACCATACTATATTGCAGTTATTATTTCGATAGGATGTCTAAATCAAGTAATGTTTTTGCACAGCGCCACAAGCAGTTCAACACTTAGAAGAGGTATACAGTGAACATTACACCTAGCAGCGTTGATGACACACGAGATTGAAAGCCAAATATGAACTTAGCGGTCACCTATTTTGACCAATGAGAGACCAAAACAATTAAAAAATAAAATCTGTTCTCCAGTGACCAAATTTTTTCAAACATTGGACCATAATATTGGGTCGGGGCCACTCTTGACTAACTTTTTAACTGATTTATATGTAAAGTGGTGCATAGTGAAATAATTTTCATTTATGTTGGTGTTGTTAACGCAGTGATGTGCTTTTGATGACTTATCTTTTTTTGTTGTATTTGATGAAACAAGGAATACTATAAGTCATTAAAAATATTAAGTAAGTTTTGGCATTTTTCATACAACTTCATATTTTCTCGAATCTCTCCGTCCAGGGCTTTTTATGTCAATGGGGTCACAAAGTTTGTTGTTTTGCACTGCCCCAATGTTTCATATTTGCGCAAACATGTGGTTGAATATTTCTGGTAATATTGTGACTGGAGACCCGTCTGACAAACATTCCCTAGTTACAAAAAATCTTACAATATTTGGAAATTTTCTACTACCTTACTAATTTATGTTGAAGTAGAGGACTTGAACCCCTTACGCCTCGGTGGGAACCAGACGCATTTGTACACTCAGGTACTCACTGTGCCTTAAAATTAGTTAAAATACAAGGCAAGTGGAAAAAATGAATTTTAGAGTAAAATTTATTTTTTTCTGTGAATACCGCTTAAGAGTTATAACACTTCCCAACCGTCAAGAGTCCGTATGACTACGGCATCTGCAATTATCATAGGGGTACATTGTGAGGCAGAAGGTAGTGGGCAGGGGAAGATGATTGGGATAAGGAAGGTAGCGATGTACCTGGCTATCAGTGGCGGCCGGTGGTCAAAATATGTGGGGGTTCACCGGATTACAACATTAAGTCATAAAATAAATTAAATAAAGGTACATACCTATTTATAAAGAAGTTCTATTCTCTGTTCATTTTGTTTAGCAAAGACCTCTATCAATGCTTAACACTGATAGTGCGTTCAGTCTGTCCTGGCTCAACGTGTTAAAAGATTTTATTCTTTTTAACGTTGAGAAACATCTTTAGCTTTCAACTGAGGTCATTCCAAAGGTCATGAATGGTGCACAAAAGTTTTAGTAATTTCACAGTCTCGGGAAAGTCTTCTAATAAACAAGTACTATAAAAAAGTTGTAAAATTGATAAAGCGCCGTTAGATTTAGAAAAATCGTCGCGGGCGTAAATTGCACAGAGTTTACCTTTTAGGTACTGAACTTTATTTAGGAAGTCATACGTTTTAAGCGTCACATTGAAATCATGTTCTGGGAAATTTGACCTGTATCGATTTTTATTAAATAGCTCATTATGGTGTTTACCTTAGGCACGGTAGCCTGAATCCAATTGCATTCTGATGTCAACTTTTCCTAAAACCTTTAAGCTCAAAACTTTTTGTAAATGTAAATGATAAGAATTATGTTTTTTGATTTTTTCAGAAAGGTGAGTTACATCAGTAACACCGCTGATTGTCCAAACTGAATCAACATCGTAAATTAAACACGTAAAACAAAATAAACTATTCAATTGATCACATGTACAGAGCTACAAGCTTTGTTATACATTGTTTTGTTAAATGATCGAGTAAACTTCTTCGATCAGATTTGCACTCTTGTTTTATTATCAGTTCAGGTTTTAGGTGGACCGGCATTTTTTATTATCACTTTGTTTTCAAAACTCGACCTATTATTCTTAATGTATTCCACATTCAAACTCATTCTTAATTTATACGTTGAACAAACACAAAAGTAATCATAAATTAGTATAACATGCAATTGATATGCCTTATTAATAATTGATATACAAGATCGATATAACCTGCAATTAAACTTCAAAACTTTCTCAGAGTAAGAAAAGTTTTAAATTCAAGAGACAATGCCTGGCAACGGCGAGTACTGACTGAACTGATAATAAGTAATCTGACCATCACTCATCTCTTAATGACAAGTTTTATCCTGTATGCTTGTATCGAAGAAGTGTAACATTCGCTGAAAAATAGCAGATGGTAAATTGAAACAACGATATCGACAATAATATCAAACATACGCGTTTTAGTTTAACTTTCTACTGAATAAACCGTTCCTTCTGATGTGGTGGTAAAACTCCGAACGCCGTTCTTGATATGGTATTATTTGCAAAGAATAGTATGTAATGGTATGGACCCACGCTTTCGACTGTTCCACAGAATATGCGACAAAGCAGTTAAATTTTGGATCGCAATCGAAAACGAACTGCTACGAACATAGGCACAAGTCAAAGTCGGTCTGCAAGTTAAGCGCGCTTAATAAGTAGGTACCTTTTGAATGAGATATTATAACCGAACCGAGTTTCGTATTGTGATTAGCCATGTCGGAAATCTTGTTGGTTGTTCGGCGCTCGGGAGCACATATTAGCTGGCCGCCACTGCTGGCTATATCTGGTCAATTAACGCCCTAAAGCCATTTCAAGCAATGTTTCAATTTTGAATGCTGGTCTTTCACCAGGGTGACTAAGACCATCTTCCACTCAGATTTATTGTGAAGCAACTATTTCTATAATTTAAGTGACGGTCTCCGTGGTCGAGAAGTAAGGCTCTCGACTAGTAAACTGGAGGTCGCGGGTTCAAATCCCGGCTTGCGCAAGTAAATTTCATTTGATTAATTTATGTTATTTCAAAAATTACTTCTATAAAATAATATATACTATATTTTGGGGCACATTCCAGGTGGAAGATACTCTTTGTATCGTCCTGGTGTAAGACCACCATTTAGAATAGAAATGGCTTTGGCTGTGTTTGGTGACCAGCTCTGAATAGCCGGGTACTTCCCCACCTTCCTTTTCCCCATCTACTTCCTCTAACCAACACCTACAGTCTCGTTAGCTCCAGACGACTGGGAGCAGTTGGGACTCTTGTGCGGTTTCAAATAAACAAATACTTTCGAACCCCGGGAATTGAACCCGACACATTATCCTCACTTACCCTTCGACCACGGAACCGTTAATTTGATGGATAAAATTTATCTTACGATTTATTTCTGAAATTCATGTTGCTTTCATTTGAGTTTGAAAACCTATTGTAGGAATACGGTGAATTGGAAGTTTTGCGCAATAGTAACTCGTAGTCATACCTTAATAGTACGAGCAGTTGCCCGAATACCAAAAGATTCCTGTGTTCAACTCCCGCTCACGGCAAATAATCATTATTGTATGTCTTTCTGACCCACTGATCATGTATGATTATTGAATATTTAAATACTAAGGTTTTTACGTGCAAGGGCTTAATCATCCATATGCCTTCTTTCCTTTTAAGGTGATAATGGGAACTGAAGAAGCGGAATTAAAAGATAAAAGCTTCCTTCCCCTACGGCGACACGACATGATTTGTGCATCGTATATCTATTTGAACATGTGCACACGATTACAGAGAAGTTTTTCCCATCGTTTAAAGCTTTAAAACACAGCAACAAATAATAATAAATACATCGAAGTACACTTTACCCACAAGTGGGAACAATCGCGTAGGCGTAACACGTTTTCGATTACTTGTACGAATTGGTCGAAATATTTAGTGCGGAGGCGAAAACGTATATTACTGGGCAATCAAAGCACGGACATAGAGCATCCATCGTTATAATTTAAAAAATATGTAATCTATTAGTACAAGGTCAGCACTATACACTTTCAGCCCAACTAGAGAAAACCTACTTCACATTCGTTAAACGGTGATTTTTTACACATTGTACATGGTTTATTTAGAATTTTTAGCAATAAAACGTCTCATTTAATTGCATTTTTTTTCCAACGCGTATGCGCGCCATGTACGCCAGTTTCCCTGCGAATTGATTGTTTAATTTGTGTTGGTTTGTCATGTGTGATTAAAATCTTGTTCTTATTAATAATTTCTATTCCAATGTATTCCAATGTTAAAAAAGGTCACGTAATAAATCGACATAGACTAATCACACACTATATACATCTTCCATTATTCTAATTATTGCTCATACACAATTGAAACATACACAACAGCTCAAATTCGACTCTATCATAAGATTGTAACGATTAAACATCACAAATTAAAACATTAATGAGATATATTATAGACATAGACAAATCACACACTTATTTTCACATATTTTTTGGTTCCTTGGAACGGGCAATTTGCCTAGTTAGGAACCAATAATTTCGACCTGATAAGGTACAATAATCTATAATCATTAAAAATATTTTAATTATATCTTATATCATATTGTACTGTATGTAAATTTAAAGGAATAAATAAATAAATGACCAATTCAATACATTTACTATTATTTAGTTATTTTTGTCTGTTTTCATCCATTAATATTGTCGTCAGTTTTGTTATTTTCGAAAAAAGCGAAGTTATTTCCAACTTACTATTTTTATTGACTTTTACCGCGTGAATTAAATCAAACTTCAATAAAAATCTTGTTATAAAATAACACAGAAAATGTCTTTTGCATGTGTAGGTAAAAACAAAGTTTTAAAAATCAACGTTTATATTGATGACAAAATGGATCCAAAATGTCTGATTTTTTTTGGTTATTCTCTGGGAATTGTTATTATAATAAACATTAATTTTTATTGTATGAACGAGATAAAAAGTGAAGTGAAAAAATCTTTGAATTAAAGGACTGTGTTCTTTGAATTTTAAATTCTCTGTAATTTTTAGATGCTATGATTAAAAGTGTTTGTGTTAAGTTTTGTTTTCAACTTTTTTAAAGTTTGAAATTGAAATATTGCTATTTTTAGTCACTAAAGTCTTAAATATCTTGTTTCTAAAATAGTTTTTGATTACTATAAAATAAAGAAAAATATTGAACATTTGACATACCTGAGAAAGTTCCATGAGAAATTATTATTAATTGAAGTTTATACCACAGATAAATAACCCGCTTTGACTAGATAAGCAATGTTTATATCGTGTTTATCTTTCCATGAACTATTTGATCACGAATAAAATATTCACCAAGTTTTTCAGTAAGACCGTTTTCATTTTTTATCACGGAAATAGGTAGTAAAGTCAATCGCCAAAAAAAACGTTACTCATTGGTATAGCTATTGAGGCGATGCACTACGTCGTGTAACATTTGGAATCGGGCCGCTAACAATAACACTCCTTATTTAGATGGCGATAAGGTTTATATTCCCGCTTAACAACAGCCGCCTGTTTTGATTTCCGCGACAAAAAAACACCGCCAAAAGTTTATTTTATTTTATTTTCATTTGATTGTTTGACTATCGTTTTCTAAAGCACAAAACTTTACACATTATACAATAAAATCATAACCGAAAATGGGTTCGTAAGCAGGAGATTTTAAACTTTAAAACAGTTTTTGTTGACCTGATGTTTTATTTTTTCTGGATTTATAATAAGATAACTTATAAAAAACACTCGATTATTTCAAAGGCCAACATGTGTTTTACTCGCAATATTTAATAAAGAGTCTAAAATAATTCTAAGCGGTCAAATTTTCAAACCAGAAACACATGATTGTGTTGCTTGAGTAGATTCTCCTCAGTAATAATTGAACTGATATGAAGTATTCTTCAAATATTTTTGTGTATAAGGAATGTTTAACGTATCGGGATATTAACGCAGATGATATCTATAGAGAAACTAAAAGATTTCTTAGATAAATTTCTTGCATATTCGCTTGTTTTCTTAATATAGGTTGTATATATCTACATGTTTACTTGCAAAAGTCAAGAGCAGTGGCGGCTCGTGGCTTTTGGGTGTACTAGAGTGCTAATATTATAACACTCAATGGTAATATTGATATTGTCACAAAGCACTCTTTTTGGGGTGAATTGCCAAATACAAAGAAAAAATTGATGTTGTAGCTGAAAAGGATTTTTTGTTTTTTTTTTCGAACGAAGATTTTTTTGTATGATGATGTTCGGGATTTTAGTTTGGTCGTGCGCTGCACGGATTTCCAGAAAATCTTCATAGAAAAAAATGTAATTTAAAAAAAAAAATCGTTTTCATCTACAACAACATCAATAATGCCATTTTTTGTAATATTAGCAATTTAGTACTCCCAAAAGTCACGAGCCGCCACAAAAGCCTGTTAATTAAACAAATTAATCGATAACCGATTACGAGATCACATAAAAAAGTTTAAAATTACTCCCACAATTAAATAATATAACTGGTTTGAAATAAGTCCAAATTTAATTAGGTAATTAAAATTGTCAACCGAAAATTGTAAGTTAATTGAAAATTAACATAACTAATCAAATAGATTAATTAAAATCGCCTCTAATGTGTGTAGTAATTAATCAAAGAAATAAACGGTCAATTTTTTAGACCAAAGCTCAAATTATTAGTATTAGTGTAATAACTTTTCTAATAAATCAATTTAATAAGTTCTGTTTAAATGAAGTACCTACTTAAGATAAATAATTTTCGACAATTATTACCAATACTATAATTTTTCATTGATATGAGAGTATGTCATGTAATGTAGAATAATTTTACTCGCGGAAATTATGAAAATGTATTTTGAAATTACTTGTCATTTTTTATTGAAACAGTATTATTGACCGGTGAAAAATCACGAAATATTACGAAAGTTTATGTAAAGAAACGGACAAATGCTGCATAATGATTAACCCTTTAAATATCAGGAACCCAAATTCGTGTGATGTTTGGGGACAAATTTGATCTCCTAAAAATTAAAGAGTTGAAAGAATATTCACGAAAATGAACTAGTTTAAAGGTAGGTAGGTATTTTATCGCTTGTATGAATTCTTGACACATCGGTTCCAATTTTGAAAATTACATTTTCTAGTAAAATATTAAATTATGGATATGGGCCTACTTTATCGCTTCTCTGAATTCTTCACACAGTTCCAGTTTTGAAAATGACACTTAAACTTAAACAAATCCGAGATCCAGAGTTACAAGGGACAGGACACGCAGAAGAAAATAGTACTTTTAATAATGAAGATTTAATTTTTTTTGTGCAGGTGATTAATTATAAATTTACTGTCTGTGCAACTAGGAAACATTCCCGTTTTACCACAGTCAAAATTGGAATAAATTGACTACATATTTTGTACAACCATAGATTAAAAGAAGAAAAAGAGAGAAAGATTAAAAAAATCAGAAATGATTAAAACATAAAGAGTTGATGTTGGATTACCAAACATAATAAAGTAAGAGATACATGTACTTAATAATAAAGGGTTAAACATAAAGATTGTAACTGTTGGTTGCTTTGCATATTGTCGTTAAGATAGTAGTTATAGGCCTTAGTCGTAAGTCACTAGATATAAGTCTTAGAGATAAGTCTTAGAGATAGTTCTAGTATAAACTATTTAAGAAATATATTTGTACAGCGCCCTTGAGGTGATTTCTCACGAAAACGGCGCTATATAAATTAGCCAAATATTATTATTATACATATTTGGTAGAACAAAAGAAGATAAAGTAAGAACAAAAACGAACAACGAACAAAACGGGTCAAAAATTGAAGTTCTGTTTTTTGTTTGTTTTTGTTATATTGTGCTTCATACATATTTTGTTAAAAATGACAAAAAGGGGAGATAAGAGATATAATAAAATAAAATAAATATGTAATTACAATATTGTGAACATCGATAACATTACCTTTACTAAATAGTAAATTGAAATTAAACTCCTGCTTAATTATATCATAATGCGTAACAACATTCAAATGTACGAGTATTATGAACCTACTTACTGACTGTAATCGCTTAATTCAATCATCAGAAACGAACTTATTTAGGCGTTTCCTCTACTTAAAACAGTACGATGGTTCAAAGCATACAGGGGTGGGTACCCACGTAAAACCCACGGGTAAACAAGGAATTCCTTTTACCTTCAGGAATTTAGGAAACGGGATCAATCTGCGGTCCTTTTGTTCTTCCTAATCCCACATCAATGGTATTATATTCAGGCGGTATTGTCACATTTCGTTTCAATAAGACCCGGGTGATACAATGTAGAATGTTAGAATATACGGTTGGTTTCATTGATATAAAATATATCAGGTTGGCTTCGCGGGTCGGACAATGACTTTACGTCGACTGTTGCTATTAAACCGAGACTCGGGTTTGTGTGCGTTACTTTATAAACTTTTTCATAACATTTTTATAAACATCCCTATTTATTATTTCAAACATACTTTTTCGACAGCGGTTAAGTCATTTATGTAAGGTCCATCAAAATTAATACGGGAAACTGATAAATTACTTTGTGAATTCGTTTAAATTCAATTATTTACCGAATATCTAGGTAGTAGGTACTCATACCTGCATGAGTTCCACTAAAAATAGTCCAAAGAAGATTCATTAAAATGACTCATACATTATTCCAAGAATTTAAAGTTTTAAAATTAAACGGAATCTATTTTAAAAAATGCATTCCTTCAAATATAACAATGGAGTCATTGAGCACCAGACCAAGAACCACGGGACAAATAATAATCTCTAAACTCAATACAACAACGGCAAAACACGATTACACTTACACTCAGCCATTAAATATTTCTACAAACTCCCTAAAGAAATACAAGTAAAAAAATATATGAAAATTTTAAGAATAAAATAAAAATAAACTTTAACTAAAACTAATTTGGTTTTGTGGTATATTATTGTTTAAAAATAGTGTTAAAAATAAAGTTATATATACCCACAGGATTTAATTTTTCAATTCGTTTTATAAATGTATAAATTTATTAAATTTTTAGCCAATAGACTTCTGCTATTCTGCACAGATATATTCATAATTTTAAAGTTTATATGTATTGTAGTATTCCTATTAGTTTACCTATGTTAAAACGAAGCTCCCTCGGTATTAATTAACACCTTGGAAAATATACTATATACTTACCCGCAGATCATTTGAAATAACATTTTGTTGTACACCGTAATCGGACGGTTGGAACATATGCTTTGTTATTACTGTATAATATTCTTAATATTAACCCTCTGTCCGCTCTACACTTGCTGATATTCTTACTTATCTTTTATCAATATGTATTATTTGTTATCACTATGTTAATAATAAAAAAAGAAAACTTGGATAAAACAAAAAAAATAATAAAAAACATTAATATTTTTTTGTATAACAGACTGCGTCCATTTACTATGCACATGAACAGTAACAACAGTACAATAAAAGTTAACTTACATGGTAAGTTCTTAAGCCTAATATGTAAAACATGTGACATGAACTAATAGACGTTGTTGTGCATATCATTTAGTAATAAAAAGTAAAAATCATTTAGAAACTAATAATTACCAGAAAAAAAAGCTTTACCGTTTTCACCCTTAAACCATAAAGGATCTTCTCTGTTTTCTTCCGAATATTTACATACCTTTTAATCTGAATTACATAATTTTGTATTAATCTTATTATTATTATTGTGATTTATTTATGAGGTATTATGCCGTTTTGCGCTACCGCCTTTAGCCAACATTTCTGACAGCATTGCAGTGTCCATCATCAGGGCAGATGTGTAAAAAATGGATTACTCATCTGCTCTGATGATGGACACTGCAATTCTTTCCGAAACGTTGGCTAAAGAAGGAGATAGTGCAACATGGAATAATACTCCAAAAATAAATCACTAAAATACTTTTGGCCGTGAAATTCTCAAATCATGTATTCTTATTGTGTGTAATAAGTAATAATATAAACGACAAATAGATTAATTTGAATTATTCCAATATTGAAATCCAATTATCTCAATAAAATCTTATCGTTTTCTCACGAGACCTTAAATATAAAAAAATAAAAAATTTAAAATTGTTTTCAGCTCATTAAAGTTTTTTAATCACTTTTCAACGTTTTTTCCTAATAGGAAATTTAAAAAAATGCATTTCTCGTAACGTATGATTACTAAAACTGGAAACTTTACTTCTGGAAAGGGCTCATCTAATGCGTTTTAAGTCATGGGGCTATTGCGCACTGTCAAAACAGCTCAAATCCATTTATGATGTCTGTATCGAATGAACCAAAATAAAATTACTATGCAGCTTTAAAATTGAACTTAAGTATGTATTTATGCATTTAAATCATGGCTTAGATCCGCCTATCAACTTAAACTTATTTAATGTTTGTTTGTTGACAGGTTTTACGAGCGGAATCGACGCTACATAAATATTTTGGATGCTTTTATTGTAATTCCAGAAATAATCCGTTTTATGATATTTTAAGGTTGTTTTTTGTGGTGAGTGGAACGCAAAATTAAATGAAGTTCGAATTCCACAATAAGTGTTGTCTAATAATTCCTTTTTAGGTCTTTTCAACGCAACTTGTGTCTAGTAAAAATGTATGTCCGTGCTTCTTATTTAACCCTTTTTAAGCCTATGGGGAATCAATTTGGGAGGCGGACATAAGTACCGCCGCCCCGGGAACCATTTATTGGATAACCAACATCTCTGCCATTGGTCACCCCAAGTTTTGCGTTACGTTTGGTGATTAGGTTTATCTATGTACCGGCGGCAGATTAGTCATCCCACCGGATCGAGAGAGATTGGTTGAGGGAGACCATTTCACCTCTCCAGCAGGACTCTCCCGATACATCGCCTTGCACTGCAGTAGGAGGGATGGATTCATACGTCACTCCTGGACCCACTTACCCCCAGATTCCTTCCCTCCTTCATACCCTTTTACTTCCAGAACATCCTCTCCTTTCTGCCATTAAAGAAACCCAGCATCCCCAAAGATAACGTAGGTCCTTAAGCTGTTACAGGTCGCTACTGGTATAAAAAAAATATATGTATTTTAAATACCATATTTTTGGTAGATACATTAAATTATATTGATTAAAAATAGAAAAAATAACGTCCACGTTCCTTTGATTAAAAACGGGAAAAAATTGTTTAAAATTCATTAATTTTGGGGATTATCTCATGAAAATATATATACAGGGTGTTAAGGTTAAGGGATGTGCTTGACTTACTTTAACTAGTGATTCCTGAGAAATATTTGGAGTAAAAAGAGTGAACGAAATTTTAGAATCCTGTGAAATTTTTAAAGTTTTTGTTAACATAAAATACCATTTAAAGTGTTAAAAAAAATCTAAAAAAAGTCACCAAAAATTAATTTACAATTTTTTCTCCAAATAAAATCAGGAAACACTTGTTAGAGTAAGTCAAGAATGTACGTTACTTGACACTCTTTATATATCGACTAACATCTCTAGTTGATTGGTAGGTTACTTCTTTTTTATATATTATATTTTAAAGATTTAGTAATTGCTATAAAAATGTATAAATATAATATAATATTAATACGAATTTTTGGCGTAATTTTACCCACTCACCGGAAACCTGACCACGTGGTTCTAATCAAATTGTGTTAATAATATGTCAAAGTTTTATCTTTCTTCTCATGGCCTTTTTTGAACAAAACAAATTTTACGCAAGATACTGTATGATTTTATTGTTAGCGTAACGCTTTATCTTATCTGACTTTACTCAGGGATTCTATTCGAATTGTAGTGTTTCCCAACATTAACCTAATTAAAGTTTATAGTTCATAGCCCGAGGAATGGTTTCTAAAGGATCTACCGAAATATGAAAAAAGGAAAATAACATCATCATATTTGATGACAGATGTGATAGACAGTGTCATTGTGTATGGTCCCAGGTAAACTTTGGTTTTCAGCCCATTTTAGCTTTGATCACATTTTTATTAAAAGCTGAATCGGAATTGAACGGGAATCATTCAAAATTGCACTCATCAGTCATTAAATGTGGTAAAGTTTGATTCACATCAACCATAAAAAATATAACTAAATACAAATAGTTACCTAATTTATTGGAACCATCTGTAAAAACCACATTTTTATATCAATTAAATTTGCGCAACTGACGTTAATGTAGGTAGGTACTATGAAGACTTTTCACTACACGGAAAAAATGAGTATGGCATTTATTAAGAATTTCTTAAAATTATTGGTGACCCGGTTAAAAAAACGGGATCGTGACTAAATGCGAAAATATTCGGATTTTTGTGAACATATGTTCCGACATCGTGATTCATCAGGAAACCTGTTAATTCATCTGTTATTCTTTATCAGAGATTCTTAATAAAACAGCAATACCCAATATTGACAGTTCATTCGTTGGTTGGATATTAAGGTTTGAATATGAAATAATAATTTATCTGCTTGTTTGTATGCAAGCAAGTAAGTTCAGTTGAACAGATGGTAAATCCTGTGGTTAGATGGTGAGGAGTTTCGCCTCGCGGCGTCTTCGGACCACACAGCGCGAACTGCATCTCAAATGAGTTTTTCTGTCTCTGCACGATTATTATTTTTTCCCATTTAATAAGCCCCCTGTCAATATGTCTCCACTTTGTAAAATAAACATAGTGATACGATAAAACTGCACTATGTTGGCCGTTCAAATTTGGAATATTTGTGAAGTGATATCATAATTATTTGTGTGCTTTATCTACGCTCCACGAAAATGTGTTTGATCTTCATATTTTCTGTGAGAGATTTTATTATTATTTAGACATAATTTTTAATTCGTTTTTTTTGAGAAGTTTTTTTTTGCATCATCTTCTATTTTCAAAAACATTTTTTGAAGTTGAAATTTAAAAACCCAATTTCGTGTATATTTCTAACGCCGCAAATTTCTGAAAAATTTCAAATTTCTGGCAACACCAAGTTTGTGACAAAACTACTAGCAGCTCGCAGGGCCTAGTAGCAAAAAACTGAGCGGGTTTTTAACAACCAGTTTTTTTCAAATATTCAAGTGCCTGATATATATATTAGAAAACGCACTAATTTCACATCGAGATTTGGCTAAAGCTGTTCGTATGATGAAGACATAATATAGTTATTTAACTTCTCGATTGTCGACTCGATGTGCGCCAGCTTATTCAGTTTTCGTAATAACTTACTTGTTTTTTTCAAAATGAGTTTCTTGTACCGTTTTACCAGATGTATTGTATTTATATAAATTGTGTACAACCTATTATAAGTAGTTTCCCCAGAATAGCTACATACTTGTGTATTCTGAGAATAGAATTTTTCTAAATATATTTTGTAGTTTTTAATGTAATGGCACACAAGAGGTTAACGACTTTCAATTAAGAGTGTTCAATTAAATACAATATTATAGTGCAAACCTCGTTAGCTAGGGGTCACATTAAACGTGTTTAACAAATTAACAATTTTTTTTCATTTTATTTTTCGGAATAACTTTTTGAGTAAAACCTCAAATTGTAATATTTAAATATTGTAGACAATATTAGTGATTTCTAAACGAAAATCTGAAACAGAAAAATCAGAAAAGGAAACGGTCACATCTGGGACTCGAACCCAGGACCCTTGTCTTTCCGGGACAGTGCTCTGAATCTTGCGATCATACATAAAGATAGTTGCCAATAAAAATGTGCGGTGAAAAAATGAAGACAATGTTGGTGGTTCTTATTCGAAGTTTGATACAGTTAAAAGTGACCGAGGGGAATAGGGTCCCATTAGCTCAGTTGGTAGAGCATTGTCCCGGAAAGACAAGGGTCCTGGGTTCGAGTCCCAGATGTGACCGTTTCCTTTTCTGATTTTTCTGTTTCAGATTTTCGTTTAGAAATCACTAATATTGTCTACAATATTTAAAAAATTTTTCAATCTATATAAAAAATTTACAAAAAAATCGCTTTGATATACTTAAAATACGTAAATAAAGTGGTGTTTAGTAAAGTAGAATTATTTTAATTTTATAATGTGCAATCATCTGAACACAATGTCAGTGGCTGAGTTGGCATCGCGTTTGGGTCCCCCCCCCCAGGCGTCGCACATTCAATTCCTCGACTGGCTCTGTCCTCCGTTACGACCCAAGCAAAATTTTCCTCTTAATGTGGTGGTAGTAGGAGATTTTCAAATATTGTCAGGTTATTCGTAACCCGGGAATGTTTGTTTATCTTTTTACAAAAAAATATTTGCCATTCTTCACAATTCAATGATAGATTAAAACTTCCAGTGCCATTTGTTGCAGACACATAATTATCCCAAAGTTCTAGCATGTATTAAAAAAACTTTTCTGAATATATAATATAATTTTCAAGTGGTTATTTGTGAACTTTAGTCCGTTTTCGCGTATTATAATTCTTAGGCTTTTAGCATCAAAACGTTTTCATACAATGAGATTATATAAATAAATCAATTAACATAAATCCGTCAATAATGGTATTACCGTAACGTTCACGGGTAAAAGGCAAAGAAATCTATATTTCCATCTGTTAACGTTTCCGTTACGGGGAATGCAACCACGTGCTCGTACTACTGGTGGCACTACTGGTGGAACTACGTGGCGGTGGTAAGAGTAGGTGGATGGGCCTCCCATCGGGAAGTGGAGCCGATATGATAAAACCCCAATTAAAATCGTATAATGCTGTGAAATATTGGGCGTGGGCGGGCAAGCTTATCTCTCACTGTACCTACTTCTTCTAGAATATCCAATGGACGAAAAACTTCAGAGAATAGGTATCGCGTACGAGAAACTAAAGGCCAAATAAATTCAGCTTTCTGTTAGTTTCCGGGGTTTCCTCACAAACTGTTTTTATTAAATAAAACTCCTGCTTCAATCCGGACTTTTTATCCGGATTTTAATGGACTACCATTTTTGATAATGGACTCTGATATTATCTGATTATAATAATCTGATAATCTGATTTTATTATTTTTTATTTAAAATTAAAAAAAAAAAAAAAATTGTGGTAAATTAAAAAAAATCAGATTTAATAATTAGCAGGTGGTAGGAATAAACTGGACCCCGACTTTGAGGTCCACACCTTATTTACTATCCGATTGGTTTCTACAAAATTTGACAGCTAACGCCATCAATGGGTATCATAATAGACTACACTAGTGCCATCAGCTCATACACTAATATTAACAATGACACTCTTTCTTTATATTATTTTCATTTTTTCCTAAAGATTTAAAAATAAAAACAAATTAGCAAAATAATTAACAAAAAATTAAAAAAAACTCATTATGGTTTTCAGTTTCTTTCTAAACCTGTATTTACCTAATGCAGCCTTCATTTTTGTGACGCAAATCCTGATCGCTTATTCTCTCATCATTGAACGTTATCAAGCCTGATGAAACAGGCTCCTAAAAAAACAAATTTCTCCTGTTGTTGAGAGCTTGTAGCATCATTGTTCTGGACTCTTATGAGACTAGGAAGATCATTAATACCCTAAAGCTGTACTGTACACTCGTCCAGTGATTCAGTTCAGTTGAAGGATCTTCCTTTGTTTCTCTCTTTCTGTCATTTAATTACCACTGACAAGAAACTTTCCCAGGCCCTAGTTATCTATTTGACGAGGAACGTGTCCAAAATATGTCAGAATGCGACTGAATTCATTATTGAATCCCCTCAAGGAAAAATGTTTTCGTTTTCAATTTCAACCTTTTAGTTTCTGGTTTCACATATTTTTGCTCAATGTTGACGATTTCTTTCCACGCTTCTTATTCCATGTTTATTTTTATTTCATCATTGCTCTCCGTCCTCAATACTCATCTAGAACATGATCCTAGATAATACAGTATACACACACAGAAAGGTTACTCTGGGGAGATTAAACACTAATTAAACACTTTTATATCTCCGTGTGCACAAAACTAGGCTGCGGGCATTAAGATGATTAAATGCCTCATCTCTTCTCTTCTCCTTCCCTTCTGTTCTTTTGATTCTTCTTACTTCCTAACTCTTGCTCCAATGTCTCATGCGAGATTGTAAGATGTGAATAAGAGAAAAGGAATTACGGACTGAATGCATTTCTCGCTACTCAATCAAATGCTTGATGCAATATTGTTTGTATTTATAAATGCTTGTTTGTTCGTAATGTGTGTGAGTGTTGGAACAGAATGAATCTAAGCTTATTTTTAATACGAGTAAATAAATGGCTTGTGGTATGTATGTTATTTGTCTGTATAACTGAATTTGAATGTAACTATGGTCTACTTTGACGGCTTCTGATTTATATAACATTTATTGCATTAATTTGATTTTGTTTTCATGATTCATAATATAACATACTTGTTTCACCAGGCCCTTTCAAGGGGCAGGTAGCACGTATCTTATTTCCGTTTATAAATATGATGATTTATACCTACAAAGAGATCCACCGTCAAGGTGACGAGAAAGGCAATTAAGCTGAATTAGTTTGCAATACCTCTTGAAGAGTTACAGAGAAGGAACCGTAAAATAAAACTTCTAAAAGACCACAGTGGCGATTAATAAACTAGTAGTTCTGGGAACAGTAGAGCTCGCGACCAGAAAAGTATGTTTCTAATTTTCTCTTGTAATAAATATAAGATTTAGGTAGGTACTTAAATTCTTGACTACTTAATTATATACCATAACTATCCAAGGGCATCGATAATTACAACAAATAAAATGTGCATATAATTTAATTAAATACACATTTTCATTAAGTACAATTTTACTTTATTTTTTATTAAATCGAAAATGCCATAATTTGATACTGAAATGTGAACTGCCATCAAAATGACGGTCACGGTCTTTATTGATATCGAATAGTATACCCAGTCGTGTTCCCGTGGCGATGACAATCCTTGCTATGGCGATGGTAATCGATTTGGTGGTCTTGAAATGTGAAGGAGTTTTAAACACCCCAACCACAGCCATTGTATAAGCAGCACCGTAAAGGCGTGTAGGTACTTACTTACTGTGTGTGCGATGTTTTTACTTTGCACGGAATCCAGTCATGAACCATCAAATAAAATATACCCGCTGCCTCGTCTCGGTGCACTTTTCTTGTTGTAACTTTCGTTCTTATCAAACACGTTACAGGCTCCGTCACCTGGACTGAGTCTGATTCTGATGCGTGACAATGGACGACAACTGGTTTCAACTACTTTTCCCTGACAAGTTGTAGTTTTCTCATTTCTAACCAGATCTATGTCGTTTTTGATTTAAATAAAGAAAACCTTAAAGTGAGAGACAAACTTAATTAACAGGTCTCGGATTATTTTCTTCACTTACATAGAAAATTATTTTAATGAAACTGTTAACAGAACTAAAGGCTATGGTGGCTTACTAAATTATTGGTAAAATGCTGGATTTCAATGGTTGAGGGCAGTGGCGTGCATAAAGGCTGAAAAGCTATGCCTACCTTAAAAACTATCCACAAAAAAAATTAAATATCGATAGATACCTACATTTCTAAGAAATAGGTCAGAATGTATACGCTAATGCATTCAGATGCTCACAAAAATCAGCGGAAGATGACAGTAAAAAAATACTTATCTATACAATTTTGTTATACTTGTACACCAAATTTTATGTGTTTTTCTAGCTTTTTGTTTATCATAATCATTAATCCTATATACTTACCTATTTAATCTGCCATGGGTAAAACCACAGAATCCACCTTGAGAATCTCAAGGACGGCGCTGTGTTTTTACTTATGACTTTACCTCTAACATGCAAACACCTCAGCACAGGTTCTATTAGTTCACAAAATACTAAAACTACTAAACTACTAGCCTATTATCATTTTTTTATGATTGATACTTATGAGATTATCAGAATATAAGAGATTATTTATTTATTTATTGCATCTCACTATACATAAAACACCTTTTTTCACATAAAAATCAACCTCACTAGGACTAAGCCTGTATCGAGGTTAACAATTGACATTTGAGTGAAGCAAACATAAGAGTAATCACAAACATAATGTAATTCTACATACACACACAAAATATTTCAAAATTAAAGAAAAAATAAGTATTAGATGTGTTACCAGATGGGTTATTTGACAGTATATTGTAACAATATTTGAACCATAACTAATCATTAATTATTATTCAAAAGAAGAAGCAAAGTAGATAATAAAGACAGATAGGGTGATATTCAGTTTTTAGCAAATGGGACTTACATAAAATCTTATTATTTAAGAAAGGACAAGGATGAAAAAATATTAAGACAATCGTCTGTCAATACAAAAACCTTAATTAACTTTTTAAATTTGACTAAGGAATTGGTAGACTAAATGTGATTTGGAAGAATATTAAACATAAGTGGTGCCTGATATAAATAATTTCTTTGACCAAAATAATTTTTAGTATGTACCGCCACAAAGTTCAATGCAGAGCTAATTCTAGTTGTCCGCATTTGTTGTGTTCTTTCAGCAAATTTAATATTGATGAAAAATCGACAAAGTATTTGAGTGTTATATAGCTGTTTTATGCACATAACATTACATTCCTTATAAAGTAGGTTGGATGGATAACAGTATTTTTTTTGTACATCACTTTAAGGATCAATTTTTGAGTAATATTTAGTGGTTCGACATTGGACTTTAGACATGATCCCCAGCATACTATGTTATAAGAAAGTCGAGATTGGACTGAGGCAAAATAGAAAGTTTTAAATTTCTCTTTGTCCAATATGTGTCAAAGATCTTTAAAAATAAATTTAAGTCTCCTGATATTCTTTGATATCGATATGATCATTCCATCTTAAAAATTTATCAATCTTTACGCCTAGATACATGATACAATCTACACTTCCCAAGGGGTAGCAATAACAATTTGACAAAAAATTATGTATAATTAGATTATGAGTGTCAGAAGGCTGACTTTTTGATGATATACTAAATGTCACATATTTAGTTTTTATTGTATTCAAAGTTAAGATAATTATTCAGCCAACTCTTTAGTGCTCTTAATCCTAAGTCACATTTGTTAAAAGCATCTCTCCAGGTTTTACCCTCAAATATTAAAGCAGTATCGTCTGCAAAACTAACAATGTTACCTGGAATATCTAAATTACACAAATCATTAATTTAGATTAAAAACAATGTTGGTCCAAGCACACTACCTTACGGAACCCCAAAATAGATTGGATTGCTATTACTTAAATGATTATTTATCTCTACTTGTTGCGTTCTATCACTTAGATAGGATGTGAACAAGCCTAGAGCTGTACTATGAATGCCAAGAAAAGATAATATTTTGAGGAGTAATCCATGGGACACCGTATCAAATGCCTTTGATAGATCTAAGAATACAACCAAAGCTTTGTTTCCATAGTCTAACGCACTAGTTAGTGACTTTGGAAAATACCCTCAACACTGCATCACTTGTTCCTATATTCTCTCTGAAACCAAACTGATTGCTAGAGAGTATATTATATGTTTCTAAGAATGATACCAATCTTGACGTAGCCAATCTATCTATTACTTTTGAAAGATTATTGAGTAAGGATATAGGTCTGTAATTATTGACATCTAGACGATCTCCACCTTTAAAAAGAGGAATTACTTTAGCTTTCTTACAATGAGAAGGGAACATCCCGCTCTCGAAGCTTATATTTACAAGGTGAGATATGGGACCAGCTAATTCGGATACTTTATACACCATAACACATAGAATCAATACCGCACGAGAAAGAGATTCTTAAATCATTTATCACATTTGTGACTTCAGAAATGCTAGTTGGTTTAAAATAAAAATTGTCACCTGTAACGTGAAGTTCAGATTAAAAATTATTCAAAAGACACATCTCACTATTTTTATTAGCACTGCACAAATTACTAGCGAAGATTGGACCAATGTCACTGAAGAAGTTATTTATATGATTAGTAATTATATTTGGACTCTCTTCCATTGAAGTAATCATATTATTAATTTTCAATTTTTTCGTGGTAGTTTGTTCCTTTTGTAGGTTGATAGCCTGCTTTATAATCTTCCAATGTTGTTTAATGTTACCATTGACTTCATCCAATTTTATTCTGTAGTATGCTTGTTTTGTTGTTCGTATTAATTTTGTACACCAATTCCGAAATCTTTTATAGTATTCCAACAGTTCTTTGTTATAGATTTCTCTTCTACATTTATTGTGCAATTTATCACGTGTTCTGAGGCATTTGATTATTCCAACATTTATCCATGGTTTTAGATATTTTCTGTAATGTTTCTCAATTCGTATTGATGTATTATTACTTTATTATTATTATTATTACTTTGCACATGAGTTTTCAAACATTTAATGAAATTATCTGTTGCCAGATTGACGTCGTTCATCGATAGTACTGTATCCCAGGATTCCTCCTTTAATTTTGTCTTCAAAAGATTGTTGTCAACAACAAGTTTTGGTTTTAAATTATTATTTGAAATATTTTTGAGAGTTAAGCTCACAAATTTCATCAAAATTGCAAAATGGTCTGTTATGCCAGTAGTAAAGGCCGCTCCCTGTGGTTTTAATTTTGATTTCACCATAATATGATCAATGCAGCTTAATTTGTTAGGAGTTACTCTTGTTGGTGAGTTTATTATGGGCTTAATACCAGTGGCGGCCGGTGGTCAAAATATGTGGCGGTTCACCGGATTACAACATTAAGTCAGAAAATAAATTAAATAAAGGTACATACCTATTTATAAAGAAGTTCTATTCTCCGCTCCTTTTGTTTAGCGAAGACCTCTATGACTCTCGTGTTGAAATCAGGCATAGACTGAATAAACCTTTTTTCAATGCTTAACACTGATAGAGCGTTCAGTCTGTCCTGGCTAAACGTGTTTCTTAAAAAGGATTTTATTCTTTTTAACGTTGAGAAACATCTTTCGCTTTCAACTGAAGTCATTGGAATGGTGCACACAAGTTTTAGTAACTTCACAGTCTCGGAAAAGTCTTCTAATAAACAAGTACTATAAAAAAGTTGTAAAATTGATAAAGCTCCGTCAGCTTTTGAAAAATCGTCGCGGGCGTAAATTGCACAGAGTTCACCTTTTAACTGAATTTTATTTAGGAAGTCATATGTTTTAAGAGTCACATTGAAATCATGTTCTGGGAAATTTGACCTGTACACGGTGAATTTTTCGCAATCGAGTAATGTTGCTGCAGAAAGATGTTTACTGAATTCAAAGCGTTGTTTCATTTCGGACAGAATTGTATCGCAGACCTCTTTACAAATAATTGATTTGGCGGTTTTTAGTCGTTTAGTAGGTGGCTCAGGAAAATTGTCTGTAGAATTGCGTACATTTTGAACAGATTTTTCAAACTCATTGAGGTTATTTCGGATTATAACGGGATCTAAGTTTTTTAACTGCAATTGTCGGAATAAAATATCACAATGCGGCATAATTTTTTGGAAAAAATTCAACCAATAAATAAATGTTTCATCTTTGAGGTAGCGTAAGAGCATATCAGCTTGATTGATGGTATTGCTGTCATTGTCGGATTCCAAAATCGCCTCCATGCACTCAATTAGGGATTCGCGATTAGTACCAACGGTTTTAATTGTCCTTATATTAAAATTCCACCTCGTCTGAGAAACTGAGGGAATTTTGCGTTTCACTATTTCATTTAAAATATCTGTTCGTTTCGACGACCGCGAAAAAAACTTGGGGAATGTGTGCAAATTCGAAAAAAACATTTTCACTTCTTTACTTTGGGACACACTTTTTTCTACAATTAAATTTAGTTGATGGGCGTAGCAGTGGATGTAATGCGCATACGGAAACACATTTTGAATTTTGGCCTTAACCCCGCCAATTTTCCCACTCATTACAGAAGCACCGTCGTAGCACTGAGCAATGAATTGCTTCGGAGATATATTTAAAATGCCAAGTTCTTGAAACAGCGAATCTGATAATCCAACGGCACAGTGGGATTTTGGTGTTAAATACTTCCAAAACCGTTCGCAGATTTCGCCATTCCGTTCGTAACGAATGATCATTACCATTTGCATAACTGTGGATACATCAGTCGTTTCATCCGCTTGAATCGCTACAAATTCACACTTTGAAATTTGTGATTTTACTTCGCTGTGATACACTTCCAAAATTGCATCTAATATTTCATTTTGTATTGTCTTTGAAGTACCCTTGAATATAGAGTCTGATTCCATATGCTGCTTCATTGCCATATCAAGTTCGACCACAAAATCAATTAAACCACGATACACTCCGGGATTAACCGAGTCTCTTTTTTCGTCATGTCCACGCATAGCTAATTCAAATGCACCACAAAATTTTACGCAATCAATAAGTTTGGACAGGATGTATCGATTTTTATTAACTAGCTCATTATGGTGTTTAACTTGGGCACGGTAGCCTGAATCCAATTGCATTCTGATGTCAACTTTTCCTAAAACCTTTAAGCTTAAAACTTTTTGCAAATGTAAATGACAAGAATTATGTTTTTTGATTTTTTCAGAAAGGTGAGTTAAATCAGTAACACCGCTAATTGTCCAAACTGAATCAACATCGTAAATTAAACACGGAAAACAAAATAAACTATTCAATTGATCACATCCACAGAGCCAAGAAGCTTTGTTATACATTGTTTTGTTAAATGATCGAGTAAACTTCTTCGATCCAGATTTGCATTCTTGTTTTATTATCAGTTCAGGTTTAGGTGGACCGGCATTTTTTATTATCACTTTGTTTTCAAAACTCGACCTATTGTTCTTAATATATTCCACATTCAAACTCATTCTTAATTTATGCGTTGAACAAACACAAAAGTAAACATATATTGGTATAACCTGCAATTGATATGCCTTATTAATAAAATTGATATACAAGATCGATATAACCTGCAACTTCAAAACTTTCGCAGAGTAAGAAAAGTTTTAAATTCAACAGACAGTGTCCGGCAAAGGCGACGGCTGACTGAACTGATATAATAATAAATGAACTGATATAATAAGTAATCTGACCATCATTCATATCTTAATGACAAATTTTATCTTAAATGCTTGTATCGAAGAAGCGAAACATTCGCTGAAAATAGCAGATGGTTAATTGAAACCACGATATCGACAATAACATCAAAAATATGCGTTTTAGTTTAACTTTCTACTGAATAAACCGTTCCTTCTGATGTGGTGGTAAAACCCCGAACGCCGTTCATGATATGGTATTATTTGCAAAGAATAGTATGAACTGGTATGTACCCACGCTTTCGACTGTTCCACAGAATATGCGACAAAGCAGTTAAATTTTGGATCGCAATCGAAAACGAACTGCTACGAACATAGGCACAAGTCGGTCTGCAAGTTGCGCGCTAAGTAGGTACCTTTTGAATGAGATATTATAACCGAACCGAGTTTCGTATTGTGATTAGCCATGTCGGAAATATTGTTGGTTGTTCGGCGCTCGGGAGCACATATTAGCTGGCCGCCACTGCTTAATACCATGAAATGCCAGAAGTGATAGACATTTTTGTGTTTTTATGTTCTTCAAATCTAGAGTATCAATATTTAAATCCCCACATAGTATAATCTCCTTATATTGCAAGGATACAGAGTCAAGCAATTTATCCAATGAATCGAGAAATTTATCTTTATTAATCTGAGATGGAGATCGATATATAGCTATTAAAGACATTGTATTGGGAAATTGTATTATTAAGCAGTTGGCATTGGGGAGTGAAATTTCCTCAACAGTTAACTGAATTTTTTGCTTTATATAGATAGATACTCCATCTTTTTGCAAATAGTTAATCTATGTTTTGTAGACTCCATACTCAGGAATGATAGGCATATTAATCAAACTGCCCAGCCAAGCTTCTGTGAAGACTAGTACTTCTAGACGATGATTAATGCAATCAAGCATAGTAACAGTTTCATCAAAAATTTTGCTTAAACTTCTAATATTCATGCACAATAAAGAAAATTTTGCAAGAATGTGAATCTTCTAATGTTATGTTAGATTCATTATTGTCAGCCAAATCAATTATATTGTAAATATCATCCAGTGATGATTAAGACAATTGATTCAAGTCATCCGCGTGTTTAATGATTAGAACTCTTGAGGATTGTTCCGGGTTCTTTTTCACACAAATTTTATTGTTACGAAACCATACATTGAATTGAAACTTAGCTTCTTTAGCTTTTTGTTTGTTTTTTCAAAGAAGATTTTTTGAATAAGAGGATAAAACTTCACCAATGAATACGTTACAGTCCTTCAATTGCTTAATTTTTTTGCGTGCGTTAAGAAATTCAGATTGGGACTTGCATCTTTGAAAATAATGATCATCCTCTGAGCTCCAGGTTTATTGATAGATTTATCAGGATATTGAGTAACTTTATTGATTCTATCTGGTTCAATCGGAATGTCAAGTTGTTTTATAATTCTTTAAACGGTTTCCACAGAACTTTCACCCATCAATGTTTCTACCCAAACAATTCAGCACAATTAAGCTTATGTTTTGTTGTTCCATTTCCGACACACGAATTTCAAATTTTTTTATTTTTAAATCTTTGATAGAATTTTCGTTTTCTAAGTAATCAACATTTTTTTTATTACATCATGTTTCCAATATTCATAGTGATTTCATTATATTGTCGACTGATAAATTCAATACTTTTCTCATATCGGATATCTCCGATTCAAGATTTTTTTTCAAAGTAGTCGATTCGAGTTCAATTTTGGCAAAAACTTGTTGCTTAAAATCGTCCATTTTTTTATCCATGTATTTAACAATTTTTCCAAATTGATCCTCATTAGATGGAGAATCCAATGCTTTTGATCTATACTAGTTTGTACTAGATTCTGATTGCTAGGCATTGTATATAATTATAATAATGTGACTCACAACTGGCAAATTAAAGATGGTCACCCCACAGACTTTATGCTCACTGGTAAACAAAGTGTAATATAGTAGGTACAAATTTATTGTTGTGAATACTAAAAGTAGTAAATAGTGGAATATCACAGAGCAGACGTCTTCACTCAACAACAGTATTGTCGCAACTCATTAGAAATAAATGAACTAGTAAATTGGTGTAATTTCAATTTAAGGTTATTCTACTTAGATTGTAAGTCTATATTACTTAGTAGGTAGTACGTAATTTACAAAATATATATATAATTGATCCTATTAAATGTTATCATTTTTGCTTGTATTAATTACCCAAACACATGCAGTGTCACAGTGGGTTCCCATTACTTATATTTTATATATGTTTTATGTTTATGTAGGTATTACATTTATACGTAGGTATGTAAAACAGAAAATTTAAAAACGCCATACATTTGAAAAAATAAAATAAAATGGCCATTTATAAATATTCAATGAGCAATCATTATTCAAACCCGAACTTGAAAAACTGCAGAGGGATACCTTTGGTCACTAAGCAATGTACGCCACTGGTTGATAAAACTATATTTTTAATCTCGTAGCTATAAAACTATAGTTTGCAAAAAGTCATCAGATTATTATTTCAGTGTGATGAGTGTTATTGGAAACAATACATCCACCTTTACTTCTGGAGTTGACCCTGTTTTTTAAATAATTATAAGAATTTAATAATAATTATAAGAATTCAAAAATTATAATAATAATTTTTCCCAATTTCCAATTGCTTCATCACTAGACACAATCGGCGTAAATTAAAATACGTAATAACTTCAATGAAAAATACAATATACACGAACCGACATCATTATACCTTGTTCAACAAACTGAAGTCAATACAATTTGTCTCAGTAAACAATAAAAATAGTTCATAATGTGTAATTAGTAAAAACTTTTTTCAAAAGCGCTAATCTAAAATTACTGAAACGCAAAACGAAAGCCAAAAAATATGTAACCCTCGCAGTAAATTCGCCTTATTTTATAAGCCGTAAATTAAATTGTATTCAATTTCTTTTCGGCGGCTGCCGTATCGGTCCATTTGCATCTTCATTCGTGTTTAAGTATGATTTACTGTTTTATTATTCTGATTTGGCTTACCGATGCCAGTGAAAATACGTAATAGACCAGTGATAAATGGATAAATGGAAATAGTTGGTGAGATTGCCGCCAGTCTAAATCTTAATTATGACCTGGTTCAGAAAAAAACCAATAAATTATCCAAATCCGGAGAATTAATAGGTAGTCTTGCGTTTAAAGAAATTTAAAACATAATATACAGGATGCAATTTATTCAGTGTTAGAAGGGTGCAATATATGGTTTGAGCAAAATAAACACCCCGGGATGGGGTTGCAACAAAAAATAAAGCTTGCAATCAATCACGATTAAAATTGTTATGCAATTACGTTATTTTATATTTATGGTAAACTAGCGTAGACCCGTGAAAAATCACGGGATATTATGAGTGTACAATTTGTGAAGCTGAAAGTATTTTAAAAATATGTGCCTCAGGATTCTTCATTGTCTTAAAAAAATAAGTATTGTCAATTTTCTTTACAATATAATTGTGTTATTTAAAAAAAAATAGAGTGACAATCTTAATATTTATTTTTATAAAAAAGGCCGCGCAGTCATTTTAAATCTAAAACTATTTTCTTTTGTTATTCGTATATCCAGGCCTCAAGTTTTTTCTATGGAGGGAAAAACTCTTACTCTAAATAGCTTTAACACGTCAATATTTACGTTAGTGTGAAACTGAAAATATATACCAGTCAACAGGCCAGGCTCAAAACAATGAATGTGCACAAAGGAATAAATCTATTTGGTGGTCCACCGTCCCCCATTGGCGGTCGCTTATTCCTCACTAGGCCGCCCGATGTTGCGTAACATTAGCGTTAACACTTAGATCGTATTCGATATATTATACTCGATACGCATTCTGGACACTCTAGCCACCAGAGTAGCGAAGGTTGCAATACGCGCAATAATTGGCCCGCTGTCAACTGGTGATTTATCAATTAATTATTGTAATAAATTCACATTTGATTGCTGGATGACCACTACAAATATGCTTTGATTTCGTCATTTGGCTAATTTAAAAAATATTTATTTATTCATATTCTCCATAAAACGGTTGTGTACCAATATATTACGCTAAGAACATCACAAATTTGATGTACATGTGAGTATAAAAGGTCATATGGGCAGTTTTACTATTTTGTGACATACCTATGTCAAAAGAAAGTTGCTGAACTGTCTGTAAGTGAAGATGAAAATATCGATGGTCAATGCGCTGTTCAGTCGCTTTATTAATCGGTTCGTTTTTCTAGGCAGAAGTCCTCGCTTTCGGAATGTGAAAAACTGCATGGGATCTCCCATGACTACACTTGCAAGGTACATTAAAGTTAATCTCTTTTTATATAAGTGGATTATGTTTAGTTATATAGATATATTTCTAATGAATTTCTCAAGCTGTTACTATTTGTTGCGAGAAATAAATATGTGGTACGTTTGATATTATTGTTAATTAGGCCATTTTTATATGAATTATTGTTAGGTACCGTTACTGACGTTTTGAAATGAATAGCTTTCTAATAAACAGTTTATATGTTATAACTAACTAACTAACTAACCATCACGCCGTTGCCGGCAGAGAGGACGGACCGCCAAACAACTCGGTCACACCACACACTTCATGCCTCATTCACATTCATACATACTCTTCTGTTATTCTGACTATTGACATGGCCCTACTCGAGTATCTGATTCACTTGATCGTGCCATGTCTTCCTATGTGTTATCACATATAAAAATACTCAAAGAGAGAGTAAAGAAACCAACATACATCTTTAGATGTCTAATACATATTCTCAATAAAGATTTACTTAAAATGACGTACTTTGCCTGCTGCCAATCAGTAATAAAATATGGCATTATAAAGTGACCAGATAATTCATCAAAATGGCAATTCAACAAAACAGTGACGTTAAGACTTGAAAAGCGATGAAACTAAAACTAGATTTAATTGGTTAGTTTTTTTTTGCTTTTAATGATTTTATATCGCTTTTTAAAAGTATATTGAATTGTCATTATGTTGAGTTATCACGGAACCCCATTATATGATGGGGTGTAACTTACCACTGATTTAAATAACACAAAAAATAATCCCAAAAACGATTCTAAGTACTTACCGTATTACTGCTTAAAGAATTTAATGTCAGAAAACTAAATACAATAAACTTCTGCCATGCATCATTATAAATTTACGAATAAATTTACTGAATTAAACTGCAATATTTAAAAAGAATAGACATCTTAGACGTCTATTCTCCCGTTTATAGTCCAGAACGTAATAAAACAATGGGATAATCCAATGGTAAATCTTAGAGTAAAATTTTTCAGACAGATTTTAAAATTAATTATATCAATTGAAAAGATTTTAAATATCACTTTAAAACACACCCTGAAAATGTAAACATGCGAAATAAACAATTAACGATAGTATAATAACACAACCCCCCAACCTCAACACAAACACAAGCTCTCCTCAATATGGGGGTATAAATCATTTTTTTAGATTCCCAACTTCTCAGAGTCAACGGGGCTACGGCATTTAATTTGTGGTATGTCTTGAGGCTTAAGGGATCGGGGAGTGAAAGGAGGTGTGAAAGAGGAAGGTTGGGGAGTATTTGATTCAGATCCTTTACCAGGACGATACGAATATCTGCCGCTCTAGGTACTAAGATTCCAGCAAGCACGGAAATACAAGAATAGACTTTCTGATGGCAGATAGTTTTCTTTGCCAAGGTTGCATTGGCAGAGGCCGATGTCGAGTGCTTTATCAATGGATCCATTTCTAGTTTCGCCTCGAGTGTTCAGTGGGTTGGGTGTTCGTCTTTATTGCCATTTTATTTTAAAATAAGCATGATCAGTATGATCACTGGTCGTAGACACTTTAGTGAAAACTTATTTAACAAAAGATGAATCTTAAATACGACATTTAAATTTCTTCTTGTATTCTACTGAAATCTTATCATTTTTTATTTAATCACTAAACAAGGTAACCTTTTTTTTCGTCTGAATTTTTTTCAAAATATAATGTAGTTATTATACTTCAATGACTGTCTATTTATTGTTTTTAATTCGTAGAACTCCATTTAATTATTTTAAAAATTTAATTAAAATCAAATTTAATAATATCTATAAATCATAAAGTTTTGCAAGTATTTTTTGGTTTTTATTATTGTTACAGCTGTTTCGGCTTTCAATGCCATTTTCAAACTGATAAAAACCAAAAAAAACTTGCAGAAATGAATAATTATGTTATTAAATTTGATTTTAATTATTTAAAAAAAAATTATTACTGTCGTTAATAAAGCATAATTACAGTATATCATAGATTTTTAATTCACCATTCATTGCTAATTAAAGTTAATAAAAAATCGCCAGAAAACATTTTTCAAATCACAAATACAAAAATATAAAACTAACAATTTATAAAAAAGGAACCAAAAAAGTCCCTTTCATATAGTTACGCCCACTTGGACGTTAATACTCCCGGCAATGAGGTATTCAATTTAAACGCTTCAATGCCGTATCTCGTCCCTTCCTCTGAGCAGTGAGCAGAGAAGTGATCTGCCCCACAATTAGCCGTGTAATCACTGTACGGTGTCCAGCCGGGTCCAGTCATCCAGCATCTCCATCCGCTGCAAGATGCTGTACCTTTGGTATAAATCGCACAGGAGGGGTCTTGCGCTCGTCATTAGCCATTGTAAATGTCCCAATTCGCACAGATACATAGTCAAACACAGAAAACTAAACAATATACAACGTGCTACGAGACAGAGTACAAATACAGAGTCAAACACAGAAAACTAAAAAAAGTAGTTGAACATTGGTGAATTCTACTGATCGAGCCCTTGCCAATGCACTCTTATATTGTGTACAACCTGTGTTGTGATTATGTAGTATTGTACATATACATTATGTTGGTAAATTAAAGTAATGCATTGCTATGTAGGTGACCCGACCCTTGATCTCTCGAACACTTGATCCCAAAAGGAATATTTTGTTGTACCGGGTTCTTCCCTGGTAACGTATAGTAATAAAAATAATGTCATGTCGCCGAAGGAGTATGCAGAAATGATATACCGTCGAATAACAAAAGTAAGTGATAGTATAAAAATATTTCCATAAAACGGATTTCCACTCAAGACGCCTGCAGCTATAAGTACCAATATCGGCTCTTGTTATGCGACCGTATATTCTCGCTGCATATGTTACTAGTGAGGAAGTACAACAGAAGTAATCCCTTAAAAGCTATATTTAAAGAAAAATTGATTCACAGTATTATTAGCTAATTATTATAGTAAGTAACTTGATAAATATTTTAAAAATATTTTCCTTTTATCTTTTTAGCAATCAAAAGGGTTTTATTGTTCTATTTTGTACTTACATTGGAACCTTTTTTATTCCTTGCAACAGGTCATTTTTTACATTTGTCGTACCTAACTAGTTTGCTCCGCATCATTGTCCAGTGCGGTGTGCAAGGCAGTGTGCGGTGCATTGTACATTGCGTGTCAGTAAACGGAGGAGTGAGCACTGCCGATGCAGTTCGGCTTCTTGTTCCTCGGCAGCAGACTGTGCCAATTAGCGGGGATCATTTCAATATATACAGGGTGGCTGGGAGGTGCTTCGAATTATCTAATCAGGAAATATACTAGGGACATATTGTTATTTAGATGTTGAAAGTGTAGGTTTTAAAATAGGCACTTCAGTTTACGACAACTTTGTTGAAAGCACTATAATAGTAGCAATTGAATACAGCGAATGAACTGGTGAAGAGCTGATGGACTTCTGGTGGAGTTCTGGGAAGCAAGAGATAATGAGGGAGCATTCACTGCTGTGTATAAAACATTCTCTATTGTCTCACTCTATCACTGTAGTCGTTAAATTAAAAACTTTATTTGCCCATTACATATATAAACCTTTAAGGCAAGTGGTGAATTAATTGTAAAATAAATAAACAAAATACTTTTGAAGGCCGAGAATCGAAAACGTCACCTCCGGATTCGTTGCTTCTTCTTAACTTCTTAACCACAGAGGCCGATAGGTAGAAATTTCCATTTGCTCATGATGATCTCCATACGAGCTTACGATGGTTAGCTTACTTAATCCAAACTCAAAAGAATTTTTATTAAAATAATACTATTTTATTATTATGATACTGTTCTGGTATTAGTTTAAGGGTGAGGTTTATCCGGATACTGAGTGGCAGGTCAGATCGGGAGAGGCTGGTTTGGGGAGATCCTTGGATCTCTCCGATATATTCATACATCCGTCACTCCAGGACACACTGATCCCTAAATTCCTACCCAACCTTTTATCTTCCCAATCTTTCCCTTAAAAATGATCCTCCACACATCATCTCCAAAGGAGAAAAAATAATTATTTTCCTGGGGGCCTCCTGTGCGGGATTTCATATGCTTCTTTTAAAAATAAAGCTTATGCGGAACTGATTAATTATTTATTAATCGAAAACACTGATTTAGGTTGTGCGAGTGTCTATCTACCTATGTGGGTACCTATCCCTTTATGCTTTGAACAATCGTAATCGTCTACCCTACACAGTAAATAAGTAAGTTAGGTACTTTGCTAGTATTTTAGCTGGTGTTTCAATTTACTATTTAGTTATGTAGTGTAGGTGATGTTTTGGATGTTCAAAATATTGTAAAATCTAGTTTCATCACCAATTTTAGCTGCGTGACTATCCTTATACAAAATAAACAGAGAATTATATCAACTGATTGAAACTGATTTGTTAAATTTCATAATTAGTCCCCCTGTACCTATAATACTGAACAAGTAGCTACTCAACAGCGGCCTCACAAGAAGAGATATTGTCTGGATACTTAAAACAGTCAGCTGAAGATAACTGGGGCGCATTATGTATGCTGGATTAAAGTGAACTAAATTAAATTCTTTTCGCTTAAACAATTATTGAATTGCGCTTTTTTGTTGTTGAATTTGTTTATTAAAATTTTGAATCGCATTCCAAAATAATTTCTGACCAAGTCTCAATGAATTGTTTTTAGCAGTTTGTCAAACGGGTTTTCTAAACATTTAAAATAATTCACATACAAATTGCGTATAATAATGTTTTCAGTTTAGTCAAATTAAACTACAAAAAACGAAATTTATGTGATAAATAGAGGAGAATAACATTTTCGCTTTATAGCCAACAAGTAAAAACTTAGTATATCAGTAGTGAAAACAAGCAAATCCAAACATTTATTTCTACGTTCGTGGATCATTTGCTTCCACTGAATAGATAAACACACTACAAATGCCTTCCTTTTAGATTTAAATGGAATGCAATATCGCCACTGTCTCAATGCCTTTTGGTTATAGCCCATTTAGCACGCGCTCTGTTTCTCTTACTTGCCTGACATCGTTTATCGCCATCCAATGAATTTTAATAAATTAATTGCTTAGTATCAGTAATTTCAGGAGAGACCGAATTTATTTCACCAAATTTAACATCTTCCGTTACCATATGTTTTCTTATTTACCTTTTGTATTATGAATTATTTCATTACTTACCAGAAAATGACGAAGCTCAAATAGTTCAATCATGAACGAAAATAATAGTTGTTCTTTATAAAATATGTATTTTTTTTATATTTACAGAACTTTCCGAGGTTCATGCACCATGTGGACTCACTTAAGGCATTTTACTTGAAGATATATTTAGTCTTGAAACCAGACATTATTTAAATATTGAAATACTTAATTTTAAAGATATATAGTGCTAACTCTATTGAAATCTCATTTCCCTTGGAATGCTATGGCGTAAACTTGCCTGAAAACTTCTACCGAGTCGTCTTCACCGCTTGTTCAAGATACCACACACCATAAATGTTCTAGCACAGTACAGCTTGACAAGAGGAATGGTGCTGTTGAATGAAGTTTCTAAAACAGTAGATACATTTAACTACTCTGTAAATATCCTACTTTTGTGTAGATACAAACTTATCTTCCGAAATGTTAAGAATGATAAAATACGAAATGAATAATCTGTTCTACAAAAATAAATTAAAACTGAGAAAATGGACCCACAAGTTGGTACAAATTAATTGTTTGGTATAAGGCAACTAATTTTTACCTGAATGCGGTCATTAAATGCCTTCGTGGTGGTCTATTATACTTGGCTGTAGTTGACCTAGAAACATGCTAAATGCATAGCATTATCATTATTGATACTAATTTCATTATTTTCTTCATTAAATACTTACCGCACGGCCGCGGCAGTACAACTTTTTTGAACGACTTTAAAGTTCATGAATAGTAAAAGCTCTGATAAAAAATATAAACTAAACAAAAGTGTACTTACATTAATACAATGTATTTGCTTCAATTCTTTTTATTAAGTTGCCGTATATATTTTAGCGTCAGGAATACCAATTCGGTATTCAATAATTGTCTTTCCTTGATATTGGCAATGCATGAACATGTTGTTAATGATTTGACTCTTTTTACTAAATGCGTTAAATATATTGGACATGAAGTTGCATGAAACGGTTGCAAAATGATCTACACTCGATACTGACAAAATAACTAACACCGCCCAGCTTAATGCATTTCAACAGCAAATTATCAAGGTGAGTGCAGTTGGATTCGAAAAGAGCTTTCGTTGAAGGAAAATAAAAGTTTTCTTTGAAAAATGCCGCAATTGAATGAATTTATTCATGAAAAGTTTACAAGTACCGCATCTATGTTATATTACCTAAGATATTTTCTTTGAACTGTGAATGGGAATATACTTGAAATGTAATTAAAATATAATCGGGATTGAACATATTTGACAAAATAACCGAAAAACTACCCTCTGGTATATTCCAGAGAAGTGTCTAGAAGAAGTGTTTAGTGAATCTTGTCACTAAACTAAACAAGTCGTTTCAGATTTGAATGATAAACTTTCACTAGGGCGATATTCAGTATTAATTCCATTTTTATGATTTTACTTTTGCAAAATTAATAGCTTTTTCATGGCCTACGGCAAGTCGGCGCTTTTTACGAGAAATTAGCAGGTAAAATGTACATGCATCACTTTCTCGCTTACGAATTTCGTGTAAGTGGTTCCTTGTTTCTTACACGGTTTGGTGTGAAATCACTCAAATTTATGCCATTTACCATTATATTTAATGTTTGCCTGTCCTAATTAAATTCAACAAAAGTTGTTTTACAATCGATTTCGGTAGCCAAATTTAATAATATTATTATTCTGTCTGGACACATTCTGTACTACCAATCTAAAGTTCCTGGTTCCCGGCATGTGAACATATTTGGTTATTTATATTGTGTTACGTAGATTTTCACATTTAATTAAATTTAGAATTGTAAATGCTGTCAGCATCGTTCTTCAGGTAAAAGACCACCATTTAGAAACAAATCGCATCTTAAAATGACAAGTCGTGTTTGGTGACCAGACCAAAGGACCAGACCCAGCCACTTCCCTACCTTCATCTTGCCTATCTCCTTTCTCTCCTTCACCCTTCACAACATTCTCCAATCAATTGGTCGCCATAATCCCACTGGCTCCAGACAGTTAGTACTCTTACTGTATTCACACGAAAAATAAAACAAATTAGACTAAAACGTGGTTAAAGCCGGGCTTGAACAATCGAAAATAAGCGTTTACATTTGATCCTACTATTATAAAATGCTAATATGTTTTGAACTTCCTGCAATAGATTCAAGTAACCATGTCATTTTAAAGAATAATTTCTAATCTTTACACGCGTAAAGTGACATACGTTACTGCGTATGTAAATTTAGTAAATGTGGTCCATCGTCTCATCGCGTTACCGCACAGCGTGTTGCAACTCTCCTGCAACTAAACGTACAACGTATTGTTTGTAGGTAAACAATAAACGTGAAACTTCTAAATTATTATCCATGCATTTTCAGTGCTTGTGTATTCTTTGACGCAATATCTCTGCACGTACTAGTACAGCCGACATGTATGTTTGCTGAACACAAAGTATAGGTACTGCCAGAACAATCAAAATATATTTTTCACTTAAAAGTTTGAGAATATTTTGTGAGAAGAGCAGAATTGGAAGAAAGTAGATAAAACAACTTTCGTAGTTTTGTCGCTGTACCTCACCATCAAAAGAAAATGGCTCTTGTGCTTGGTGTGGGACTTAAATAATTTAATTAAAATTCATTAGATTCGGTTATGCATCCGTTAAATTCTGTTATTTAAAAAATATATAAGTGAGTGTCATTTAAGCGGAGGACACTTGTGCGGTATTCATTGTTTTTAAATTGTCTTAATATAAAATACGAGTACATTATTTCATAAGTCGACTTGAGTAAAATTCCCCCGTCTGGAACCCACATTAAAATATTCAGGTACAAAAGCTATTGAAGGAATACAAAATAAATAAATTCTTACTTTAAATTACTTATGATTTTGTTGAATTACGATACTTAAATGAAAATAATATGATTGTCTGATAAAAGGATTTTCACTCATTGAATTCTAAATGACGCCTTTGATAGCCCAGAATTGCTTGCATTGATAAGCTTTCTCATTCTGGGACTAACTACCACACGTATTCTACTTCGTTTTCAATTGCCCAGAATACTTATGCAGGGAAGTACCGAGTCAGTGGACATCTTCAACTTATCATTTAACTAATTCTAAATACTGTACTGAGGCAGTTTAGTTATGTAAATACTGTATAACATTCACTATTCTTATGTAAAAGCCCCTAAAAAGGGCGTTAATAAATACATAAATTAATAGCAATGAGCTGGTTTAACTTGTTAATTCTTCAAATTTTTAATATTAATCACTACCTGAAGTCCCGGGCGTTTTTCGGGTTTTACAGAGTGTTTAGAAATGAGATTTAGACAATCACCTTCCTTTTGTATTAATCTCTGAATAAAACTATAGATTTGTATAAAAATCAAACAAACGCCTCTCGCCCGTGTCCACCCTCCCCCCGGCTGCCATAGACAATATTCTTTATATAAATAGATACATTTCGTATAGTTGGGATGTTTTTGTAAATATTGCCGTTGGTATTCAGTAGTTAGTGGTCATGACTGTACAGTACAATAACATTTAACTGTTAGTTCCTTTGATTTAACATAACAGAAAAATCTATTTGCATAACCCACACAGGCGAAACATCTAATTTATTCCTGTGTTCCTCACACCTGTATTGTGTACAGCAGTCTGCTGTTCCGAAGTGTTTGAGTGGACATAGTAGTCGAATATAAGAGACAATGCCTGCAACTAGAGACAGGTGAAATGATTAGACTCTAGACTAAGACAACAATATGAGAAAACAATCTTGTATGAATCGTGTAGTTTGTATTTTTGTTTCACTCGGACTTAAGAGATTATTAATTTTTGTGATATTCTTTATGTCTCAATAGTGTGAAATTTCATTTGAGAGGCGGGGCTGCTCCGGGATCCTTCCATTGAATAAACAACACCATAGGTCACCCCGAGTGATTTGCTACGTATGGTGACTTAGCAGGGGTGTCCGGGTTCCAGGAGTAAGATCCCAACTTGCCTCGCATCCCAATGGGAGGGATGGATTAATACTTCACTACAGGACTCACTGACCCCCCAATTCTTACCCTCTTCTCCACCGTTCCCTCAAAAATATCTTCCGTACAGTATCCTCAAAGGCGGCATAGGTCCCAATGGAAATTATTTTCCTCAAGGCCTGCCTCCTGGGTGGAAAAAATGGCTGTTATACACAGTTAAAAAACTTATTTACTTGATATAAAATGTCAAGTTTTATAACTAAATAAAATGTACCTACTAAAAAATCAAACCTACCGGCAAAACATTGAAATCATTCATATCACACGTTTTTGAAAACCATTCTAAAAGGGTACAGAGGTACCCTTTATTAAAAAATTAGTATTAAAAAACTTTGCACTAGTATCCAAAGAGGAAATAGGGGAATACTTTATTTCTTATAAATTAATTTTACAAATTCAATTTTTTGTTATTTTCTCTACTGCCATACTATTCACATGCCCGTAGTATGGTAGTCGTATATAGTTTAAATTAGGAAAACAACATTAAAGGAAAAAAATAATAAAATCTTACGTTAAAAATCAAGTGAAAGTCATAATAGAAATAAAAATATACGTGAGAGTCATAGTAGAAAAAAGTACACGTGAAAGTCATAATAGAAATAAAAAATACACGTGAAAGTCATAATAGAAATAAAAATACATGTGAAAGTCATCATAGAAATAAAAATACACGTGAAAGTCATAATAGAAATAAAAATACACGTGAAAGTCATAATAGAAATAAAAATAAAGATAAAATAGACATTTTACAGAAGATAAATTTTAAAGAAATAAAAATCGAAATATTAAGAAGTGAGATTAAACTAATTGTCAAATTATACCGATTATTTTACATCAGTTAATGTAGGTATGGAAGTTACCTATCTAGAAGAGTACATGTTATACATACATATATATATATATATATATATACATATATATATTTCAACTGTTAGGAACTCCTGTAGGGACAAAGCGACGCTCGCCTTTCCTTTTTAGTTCACCGCAGTGGAATTTAAAAAAAAGCCTTTTTTGCTTTTGTATTAAAAACGGGTAATTTACGTAAATATATGAGAACAAGATAAACAGTATGTAGGTACCTTGTTGTATACAACAATATACGTAAATAAAAACGATTACTTCAGTTTGTTGGTTCAGTCCCCACGTTCACAAGAATTGGTTTTCGGGGAAGGTTATCCACGAGACTGGTTGTTTGCATTTGTTTATTACTATGAGTATTTGGTGTTGATCTTAACATATACGAGTATCTTTGAATAAGAGATTCCAAATCAGAACGCCATCTCAAATTAACTTGAGCGACATACGTCATATTGCTCCAGTGCATACATTATTTCCATTGATACGGAAACTAAACCACTGTTTTCATAACTTTATAACATAACATAACTTTAATGTTAAATAGTTTCGATAAATTATACAAAACCTTCTCACTTTCTGGTAATGATGTGTAATTCTTTTGAAATTGTAATGGCAGTGTATTTTGAATAAATAAGAGCTATTTCACAGTTACAATACCAAAAAGTTTAATAAAAATAGAATTAATA
The DNA here is from genome assembly GCF_061612785.1 of Hesperophylax consimilis. NCBI lineage: Eukaryota > Metazoa > Arthropoda > Insecta > Trichoptera > Limnephilidae > Hesperophylax > Hesperophylax consimilis. Next base: position 37,653,365 of record NC_142848.1, read on the forward strand.
TTTCTAAGGAAATTGAATTTCAACAAAGAATGAAACACAAAATTGGTTTAGATTGGAAGGAAGATGATTTAATTAAAATTTTCTATTATAACTTCACAACCAAATCATTTGGTACTTCAAAGGAACTTTACAAGTCATAGAAATTTAAGTTATCATTTTCAAATTTGCCTAATACGAAAGTTTCGTTACGCTTTTGCACAAATTGATGATATTCATTATATTACTTGTAATTGAATTTGGCTTTCATTTCAATTATTATAATAATGGGTTATTGGCTCTTGGCTCTTGGCCGTCGACTGAAAGTGCGGACAAAGGGGAGGCGAATTCGTATTTAATATTGTCAAAGTGAAAATATTTTACGAACGGCTAAGACGAAATTTGTCATAAAGCTTCAAAGAAAAAAAGAGTACCTACTTAATTACCTAGTATTGTTTAGGGTAAGACCTAATACGTACAATCCGTTTAGTTAAAATCCTACCAATGCTAAAGTTTTATTAAAATTAATGTGTTGAGCGGATCTTTTTGTATTGTGACCTAGTAGACTCCGTAGCTTAGTTTAATATTGTGATAATATTCGGCCTATTGCATCTGCCTTCTATCTTTGATCATAATACGACTTTAAATTTGCTTCCACCAAATGAAGTGAATCAAATGAAAGCAAGCAACATTCTTAAGAAAAGGTGGGAGTATTTTTTTCCGCCGTATCATAATTACATGCAAAAAAAGTCGGAGATGTCGGAAAAAATCCATAAAAAATACCACTACTCTTATTAGGTATATGGTGTTGTTCTTTGCGATTGCCGTTGTCCTTATAAATATTAATTACAGTTGTATGTAGTACATGAATATTTCCCATTGACAACGCGACAGCTTATTGCCGTGTTGCTATGTTGGTAGTTGGTACCACTTGGTAATTTCGTCAGATCTGATGAACTGGTTGTAAAAACTAACAAACTTACTATGGAGGACCAGTTTTATAGCTCGCAATAAAAAATAGTGCGTAGGATGTTGCGATGACTTTCCAGAGGTTAAATACGTATCTCTTTTAATATCCGCTCTAAAAGCCGTAAAGCGGCTTCTGTGTGAGATATTTTTACTTATAATTTTGAGCCATAAATTTGAAGACTAGATCTAAATGAAATAATATCTTACCGGTTCTGGCGCCGATTTAATAAACACGACTTAGTTTACCGCAATAATTATTGATAGGTCGGTGGTAAAGGTAAAGTCAAAATACTTTTTTTTACACATTGGATTCGAAACATTTTGAAGTATACATATTTTAGATTAACAACCCGATCGGGGACAATAAATGTATAAGAGAAAACACCACAGATTTATTAATTGGTATAAAAACACAACAGCAATCGTATTTTCTTCTTCGACTAATCCGGGCCATTTCAAGACCTGCATCGGGTAATCTCTTCCTAGAGTTTTAAGCTTATCTTGAAAACAGCCATTGTGGCATTTTTAATTATTTGATATTATTTTTATTTAACAAGTAAGTTTAATAACCATTCATCACGTATCAAACGTTACTCCCTTTCACACCTGCATTATTGTTTCCACATATATAAAATATGTAAGACTTGATAATTCCTCAGAAAATTATTTAAAAAGTTTTGGTATTTCATTTTTTTTAGAAATTATTCTTTGTTAATTTGGCTTAACATTGAACGTCGAACGGGTATTTTTTGGGTATTTTTTAAATAGTGAGGTGAAATAAACATAGCACAAAAGTAATACAAATAACTCTTTCATGTCGGAAATGAACATTTACAATGTAGTGATAATCTCTAAGGTTTGAAACAAATAACATTTTAACTGGCAAATGACTGTGAACATTGAATTAAACCGATGTTATTATTATATAACACATCTTTATGCGTTAAAATATTTGTAATTCGGGTAGAAAATATTTAAATCTCACCTTGAATGAAGTAATCAATGACGACACAAAACGCACAATCAGCAGATGTCAAAGTATTTATCGTTTTTGTGGCGGGAATAAGGATTTAAACCGAGCGGAAAAAATAGACGCCACAGAAAAGATGCTTTAAGAAAAAAAACATTGATTTTCTAAATCGCTACCGTTACGGTAAAAAAATCACAAACGTGTTAATTTGAATTAAAACTGGGGCTGAAAGGGTTCAACACATTTTTTATTCACAGTCCTCCTCTCTAGGGATTCCTGTTCCGGGTCGGAATGTAGGTAGTTGTGTTGGTTATGAGTTATTTACACAGTACTGATATGTCCCAACTTGTTTCACCGTGCCATGTCTTTATAGTACTTACGTCCTCGACTTATATCCACTTGCATGTAGCATATTCTCCCGACACTCATCTTTCCGTCTGTCGATTGTAATTATCTAAGCGACCCATCGTATATATTTGTTCGGAGATGACTGAGAAATAGATGCAATGAAAACTCTAAAGCACAAAAGTTGGTGTGTTTGTCGATTGGAAAACTTTGACGTCATGAAACATGCACACAATTTCTAAATTTGTAACTACATTTCTATTAAAACTCAATTATCGTCCATCTTCTCCAATGTTTCACCTTGTACATTTGGCCGTAAACAAATGTACAAGGTGAAACATTTGGCGAGTTTTGAAGTGCCCCAGGGTAGCAATGGGTATTTGGAGATGAAGATTTTCTCCTGATTCCACTGGGTGACTCCTAGGTACTTGTTTACCACGAAGACGGGACTTCGGCACCATAGACACTGTGTGTTCTGACTAACTAACCATCACGCCATTTCTCCTCAGGAGTATGCAGAGAGGACGGTCCGTCAAACAAATCGGTATTGGTACAAACTCCTAGCCCCATTCACATTCATACATCGTCTCATACATACTCTTCTATTGTCCGACTCTTGACATGGCCTGACTCAAGTATCTGCTTCACTTGTTCGGGCCATGTCTTCCTCGGGTGTCCCCAACATATTCTACTATTCTCATTCGCATCATACGTGTGTTCTAAATTTTTTTCAAAATATTCAGTAGCCAAAAAGGTTATTCAAACGACGGGCAATACGGCCATGAAAAGCTTGACACTCGATACATATTAGCTTGCGCTCCGGGTGTTTTAACAGTTATCGAGTTTCACAATACCAGGAGAAGAGGGAGGGGAAGGGGATCATTGTTAGTATTGTTACGCACAACACCCGCATCACGTGGTTCAACGACCACAAATAAATGGCTGTTATTTTGGCGGGCCAACTTAGTATTTATTTCCATTGCAAGCGATGATGGATGGCCGCCGTATGTAAGATGATATGTAGGAAGAAATCTGTCTCGTTTGTGGTTGCCGTCGCAGATCGGCTCGATGAAAGAACTACGCACGTATTGTAGGCTGTTGATATTGACGATGTTCTTCATTGTTCAGTGTTCAAACTCAGACTTTCAAGGTAAGGTGGCTTCCAGCAGTGACGGTTTGGTCATTGCGTTTATGCAGTAAGCTCCCATAACAAAATATACAAAAATAAGGTAAACTTGTATAAAAATCATTTTAACACACTTTAAATAACACGATGTTAGAATTCCGTCTTAAAAAAATTCACCCGTCCGTGTTAATACTGCTCTAAAGCCAGCCCGAAATTAATTTCGTTCATGCATGAATTCAGCGACTTCTTCAAATAGTATAAAATATAGTCGCTATACGCGTCTGTCTGTTTATGCGCTTAGTTCTTCTAAGCTACCCAATTAATTTTGATAGGATTTTCACTTACTTTTAGAGAATTTCTTTCGGAAGGTTTATATACATAAAACATGAAAATTATATTTTTATAATGTTGAGAAAAGTCGATGTTTTGTAATCAAGTCGTAAATAAAATATGTTCGTACGCTTATATTGCTGAAGCTGGCTAAACCTTATGAGATTCATCAACACAATGTACTACGGAATTGTATATCATAAAAAGGCCCACAGAAAAGTATGCAATGGTATACGTCTATCTCCTAAAGTGTCAGCTACACTACTCGCTTCGACGCTTCGACGAAGTCCTCGACGAAGTTAGCCGAAGTTCGAAGTGCGTGCCCACACACTCGTGCAACTTCGCGAGTAACGCTTCGAGTCCTTTGACTCGGGCGCATTTACCGACAACAATCGGAAGTCGGGCGAAGCGAAGCGAAGTTGCCCGAAGCGAAGTGAAGTTCGTGCCCACACTATCGTACTCGGTCAACTTCGATCAACTTCGCGAGTAGTGTAGCTGGGCTTAAAGGACTGGACTGAGTTACTCGCGAAGTTGCACGAGTGTGGGCACGCACTTCGAACTTCGGCTAACTTCGTCGAGGACTTCGTCGAAGCGTCGAAGCGAGTAGTGTAGCTGACGCTTTAGGAATATGTTAGCTGCCCTGGTGCGCTGCGACTATGAGATTTGTTGATACCGAATGTTTTGGGCTGTCATTAAAATAAGTTCATTACTGAATGTGTTACATATTTATATCAAAAGAACAGTTTTTTCTTTTTCAAATTGGTAAATGCTTTTATTTTATAAGTGTATTACAACTTTTTATATCCTACGTCATTATAATTATTCATTAGCCAGAGACGCCAATGAACCGCCAAAATTTGTAAATATTACTAGGTCGCTAATCTCTTGTACAGTGATATGATCAAATTCATTTAAATCCAGGGAAATATATATAAATATTTCATTATGGAAAAAAAACAACATAGGATTTATAGATAAGGAAGTTTTTTTCTCCCACTTTAGATCTCGGATTGAACTCCTAATGAGACAGTCAATGAACCTGGCATTTCATATATTACAACGATGAAGGCAAGTAAACTTAAATTGTTTTCACAGATCAAGCACACACCCGCTTTTCATCAAACCTGGGACGCGTGGTCTCTAAAACTAGAACCACATTCGCTCAACGACGATTCTGGTTCATCGCTCCTAAAACACACATGCATTAAACACCGACATACTCGTAAAGTCAAATGATTCTATATCCCTTTTTACTATCCGTGGTCAACATTGGCTATTTGAAAGGGGACGAGCCTTCTTTAAAGAATACATGACTTTCTAACACTGTTTTTAAAAAATACCTTATATAGGTACATTTCTAGATATGTATGTACCACGATTAACCTGTGTTTTAAAAATAATTATATAAAATAATTTGGTATAATTTTGCATGTATTTAAATCTTACTTTTAATATTTTTATTTCTATTTTCCTTATAATATCTTTTTATCAATCAGTTTGTCAAACAATACATATTTTTTTAATTTATTTTACTAAAACATGTCCTTTTTCCTTATGCTTTATTATTTGTTGTACAAAATATTATTTTGTTATTGTTACATAAATCACGTATACGACAACCATAATAGGGGCACGAGCCTAGTATGGTAGTTGTGAAAATCACCAAAATCTTTTAAAGTTTATATAATAAAAAATATATTATAATACGGAATGATACGCTGTTGACATATCCACAGAACTTTCGTACATTAGAATTATCAAAACGTAGAGTACTGCTTATTAGTTCTTACCAAAGCAGAAGTTTTTTTCATAGAACAGTATTTGTTTTCCTAAAATAAAAGTTTTCAGTACCTGTCCATCCATTGGTAGACTTCACAGTTATATTATCCAAGGTGGTCAGTAATAATGGCCCCTCCAATCCTATACATCAATTATTACATTCGTCGCAAATAAGTTAACAACCCAAAGATGTAAATAATGAGTTATAGCCGCAACGTCGCCATTGAAATCAATTATTGCGGAGGCCATTGATGTGATAAATCAATTCTAAATCAAAAGTCAATAAGTTTAGTGTTGCTGCCCTGAATTATTGATCAAGAAGGGCCGTTGCTGTGATTCCGCGTGGAAATATTGACAAAGAATTTTTAATTTACGCTCTTGTATTACACCAATGATGATTCGATGATGATTTATTTACGATTATTGTCAAAGAATTTTAACTCAACGACTATGTAACTTGTATTTAGGACATGCTGCTTTGTTTTTTCCCCTTTTGAGATTGTAACTACGTGTAAATTGTCTTGTAGTAAGTGAATAGTTTTGCATACAGCATAAGGAAAATTTTATGCTCACCAAGTATATATAATTCCGACGCATTTCTGTAGCCAATGGGAATTGTGGCCACAATTAAGATATATCTCTGGCTGGAAAAAGACACCCGGGGGCTTTTAGACTATACAAATTGAACACGTCGAGAGACGGGAGGCTGACAAGGATATTAAGCAAAGTGTAATACATTGCAGCACTTATTTATACAAAAGAGATCCAAAGAAACGTTCAGTAGGAAGCTCAGCTACCAAGTGACCAACCCTGAAATGCCAGTAAGGCGTGGCATTGAAAGAATATAAAGTATGGCATAAATAAAATTAAAAAAATAACAGAAACAACCAAAATTGTATACATAATCCGAAAAAACTACAAAGTACTAAGTACAACTTCACGTAACAATTTTTTTTCCCTCTGAAAATTTATTTATTATAAAAAATATCGCATCAAATGATGTAGACTTGTATACAGAGTTGTGTGACTTTTCACCCTATCGAGAAAAGGCGTTATAGTGATTTATTGTAGTTAATACATATCACGAGTATTATAATATTAGGTCTCTTATTTATTGTTTGCTATGAGGTAGAGAAAAGTGACAAAAATCATTGCTTTAGCAGTATTTAGTAGGAAACAGAGGATTCCTTCGAGTCGTTTATTGTATATGTTTAGTAATTATATTTGAATTAATTATAATTTGTGATACACAATCTCCGATCTCATTTGCCCCCGCTGGATTTCATTTGCCAAACATATTCTGTGATAGGTATCCACCTACTTAAAATGTGTAATCAGCATGATGGATACTGTGTGTTGGGAGGTACTTTCTTAACCGAAACGGAAAAATGAAAACTAGGTTGGTAGGTATTATTGGACACCACCTGTTTCAGGATCCAAATTGAGATGAAACCAGGTATTACCATTACAATGGATAGCGCGTGAACAAAATCTGCTTAATTGTCAACATACGTATACATACGCGAGCGAGGATAAACAAGTGGCAAAAAATTGTAACCAGCTTCGATCCTTAGCTAGTAACTTTTACAAATTAAAATTTATTTTGCCTCATTACACTCTTAAACTCATACATTTTTCTATGTTCGAATCCATCCTTAGATATGGAATTCGAATTTGGGAACACGCAAACACTATTTACATTAAATTTATTCAAAATTTACAAACTCCCATTATAAAAAAATGGCACATCGAATATTTACATGAAGAAACTTAACTTAAAAGTACTGTATGGATCAGAGAGCCTACTTACAATAAAAGGTCTCCTTTGGTTCACTACTATTATGGATAACGTGGGGGAAAGCTCATACAAACACCCACTGGTACACAAACATACCACAAGATTTAAAGAAGGAAAGGGCCTAAAAAGCCGTACTTTTGAATAGCTAAAACCAGTGATTTTAAATAAAATCAATAAAAACTTAAAATTTGAAAAAAATGAGACTATGCCCTAAAATAATAAAGCTGTGGTTAATTAACGAAAATTTCACGTATCTTTGAATTTCTTAATGTATCTGTCTACATATCTTGTTACTAGACAAGTATATTGAGATATTTTATAGATGTTATTTAAATTATCTAATATTACTTTATGATCTATGTTTCCTTAAAACTATAAATGTATGTATCTACAAATGTTTTCTTACACATCATATTAAGAATGTGTAATTGGTAGAACCTACAGACAAGCTGCCATATGAATTGCTATGACTGTCTATATTTTGTGGGATTACCCTAAATTTGTATAAATGTTTTATTTACTAAATAAAAAAAAAACGAACTGAACCTCAACTTATGGGAAAGTTTAGTTTCTTTCCCGTAATTCGTGTTTCGGTTCGCGTTTAAGTTCGCAAATGTACACGTATCATATGACGCCAGAAGACGAACGTTCCGTTACATGGTTCATGGAATTTATTTATTATAATTCATTTATTCTGAAATAGAATTATTTATATACTAAAAACTTTTGCACACTAGGTACTATTGATAGCAGTCAAAACATGTGTATGGAAGTTATAAATATCTACAACTAATTTAGTGGATCTATATACTGTTTTTTTTTTCTAGTGTTAACCAATACTACACACAATTTTGCTGAAGACCAAGTATTTCTAAGGTTAATTTAAGTAGACGTGGTATTATTGTCTGCGTTTAATGATCGTATAATAATAAGTTCATTTCGGAAGGTATGTACCTAGTGGTAGTGCAATTTCGTATTTTATTATATATTACTAAGAAAAATAACAATTCGTAGAATGAAAAAATATCACAAATTATTCCTGGATTGGCGTAGCTTGCGTTATGAGCTTCCCGTACGGTGGCGGAGAAGTGCCCCGAAAGAGTGTAACCGAGATGGTGGACCTTGCAAATATGGCTCCACAGTTTTTAAATTATATTATATATAATTTTGATGTTAACATATAATTAAATTAAGCGAGCATTGCAGGCCAGTCCAGGGGCCCGAGGCCCCGGGGTGAATTACAAAACGCCAAGTGACAGCCCACCATTACCTATGCGTGTTATTTTTTTGTTCAATATTGGCTCAAAGTGTAATTTCGATTGTTTCAGATGGTGGTGTAAGAAAGGTCTCCAACTCGCCTAGTGATTGTTTGTTCGGTTGCATTCAGTGCACAGTGCATAGTGCATGGTGCATGTGATGGTGACAGTGTAGTTGAGTTTACTGGGTCTGAAGACCAAATGGTGAAGTGAGGATCCGGTGACTGGGTGTGGAAGGACGTTTAGCATGGCCAACATGGAGCTGGCCACCTTTCTTATTAGGTAAGTTCTTATATTATTATTTTTTTATTATTTCAGTGTGCATTTAAAAGTCCTAGAGTAGGAAAACATTTTGTGATGCAGGTAAGTATCAGTGAAGAGTTAAACCGAAAGAAGTAATGGTAAAATTTTACCTAGAACTATCATGTTTAATATGCATTAAAACAAACTTTAATTCAACCTAAGGACAATATTTTTTTAATACGTATTAAAAACGGTAGTCATAGGTAAAAAAATACCCTTTGCTTAATATCCTTGTCAGCCTCCCGTCTCTCGACGTGTTCAATTTGTATAGTCTAAAAGCACCCGGGTGTCTTTTTCCAGCTTATCTTAATTGTGGCCACAATTCCCATTGGCTACAAAATTGCGTCGGAATTATATACACTTGGTGAGCATAAAATTACCGAAGTTGTGAGCGTATCCGCGTGAGATGAAGCCATTTTTCTTACTTATGGTGAAATTGGTAATTCAATTTCAAATAACGAAATGATTTTTTGAACGGAAAGTCAATTTAACAAACCACTAGCATATATAAATTGGCGACACCAGTTTCCTTTGAAACCGACATGGATCACCCTTCTAGGATTTTTCTGTTTAGTTGTACCTATGTTTTTCATGTAAAACTGCATTGTCCGGCATATTAATTTTCGTACAGATGATATTGGAAGATTTATTTTGATGCTGGGTGAAACTAAGAACTTAAAGAAAACAGCTGTCTAAAAGTGGCCTTCGAGGCGCTGCAGTTCTTGATACTAGTTTCTGAATCTCATGCACCGTGTTCGTGTGTTTGTAAAGTATTTTGCCTGCAAAAATTGTAATAAAACGAACTTTGAGAAATGCTGCATAATGTTATCATTCACACAGTAGTAGGTGTCAGTACTGTTCACATCGTATAATTTGAATAATTGACACCACATGGGGCACCGATGATTAAAAAACTCTCGACTGCGGAAAGGTCAACTTCATTCATTGCACTAACTGAACACAAGTTCAATGTATCATGGCTACTGTATTGACTTTCCACCATACAATATAAGAAGATATTGGAATGCTCGTATAATAGTGAATTATGAATAAGGCCATTTATAATTTACAATTATTATTTTCTACAAATATAGGACATTTTTTAATTTTGTATGTAGTTAATAAGCGTATAAGTTTGAGTAATTGGTGATAAAATAAATTCAAGTACATAGAGCACTTACTTAATATTCGGCAATTATTATCAAAATCGTATATCCATTAGATTTCGTTAGTTTCGAAGTCTAATGGATAAGAGAAAGAACGAAGTAGGTACATACATACTATAACTAGGAACTAATAATGAATGGTTTTGATATTAACATTGCATCATACTTCAAATTAGATTTGAACAAAGTGATCATTTAAAGTTACTGCTAATGAGTTATTTAACAGCTTTTTAATCTGTTTATAAATATTTATTATCCAAATTACATCTTTTCACGCCTAGTTATATTTTTTAACTGCCTTTTATTGCTAGAAAAGAGTTATGGCATTTTCGCGACGCCCATTCTTCAGTCTTGTCACTGGGCGAACCGGGAACTCAAATGCCGATATTTTATTTTCAATTTAATTCGTGAATACCCATTATATAATTTCAATGTTTCGATCTTTTAATTTGAAGCGATTTAATGAATTGTCACTAAGCTGAAATCAATAGCTTACTGTGAGTGAGCCCGGATTCGATTTGCACCAAGAGGAGATTCTGCTAGCTAAATTAAAATTCCAGAGAGTTTTTCAGAAAATCGTCTTCGTATCGTATCGTAAAAGTATTTAGTCGCGAGTATTGTTAGATTTTTCGGTCTCGACGAATTTGTCAATATCTTTAAGCTAACTTCGTGGCATTGCAGTTCTGATCCCGAGTTATTTATCCTACACGCAAACAATACCAAGAAATCTATCTATACAATGTGACGAAGATAATATCATCCGTCAATATTATGGGCATAACTTGTAACCTGCTAAGTATGATTCATTATCGCGTGCCTATCCAATAAATAAACCACGAGACTCTAGGCACCATTTCATGCAGTTGCTTCTTGAACTAATTTTATGTACAATTGCTGTTCACAGAGGCTACTTCGTGTAAATAATGAAACTCGTTCTGTCGACACATTGAATTTGAATAATGTTGCCTCCCAAATCAAATTCATTAATGAAAATGCAGATATGCAATAATCTTTAACTATATCAGTTTGTTATTATGATTACCAAAAGTACCTAAATGATTATTATCAGGTATTTATAATGTACAAATATTAAATATATATTTTTATATCACCTACGTATGTGAAAGAAAGCCCTATGAGATTCTAAATAAAGTCAGTAAAAAGATAAATGTACGTATTGGATCTCGAAAGCCGTATCTAAGAATAATCCTAACCTATAACAATACTTCAATAGTAATTAGACATCGCTATGGAGATGAGAAATTAAATGTTGTTAAGAATAAGCCTAACCTATAACAATACTTCAATAGTAATTAGGCATCGCTATGGAGATGAGAAATTAAATGTTATTAAGAATTTGAGTTTGAGTCCATAGCTGATTCACCCCTCGATATTTTTTTGAAATATTATTCCACACCGCGCACATAATACACGCTGTGGGGAAGATACGATCACATTAATTAAGCTTAATTAATTAAAGCCTACATTGGATCTATAAATTACTCCGCTAATGGGTACTGAGAGGCGCTTGGAATTTCCTCCAAATGTATCTCGTGTCAAAAAATCATTTTCAAATGGAAATGAAATTGGGAAACACGTCTCTGTTACCATTAGCCACGTATGCCAGTTAAGCAAGGGTAAATTACAAATATACAGAGAAAAATGAGTATCGCTAATTAATTAAGTATCTCTTAAAATTATTTTAATTAATAATTCATTTTTATCTTATCAGGTTAAAAACGACATTGCAGGCCCTTAACGAATGAATCAATAGGTTTCCTAATAAACTTTTAGTAAAATACGATCTATTATCACGATGTCGGAACACGTGCTCATAAAGTTATTAATATTTTCGCATGTCTTGATCATATAAATTGTCAAAATTGATGCAGGTGCATGAACACGTGTTCCGACGTATTGGGAATTTACTAAAAGATCCTATCAGGAAACGCTCCCCGATCCCATTTTTAACCGGATTACCAATAATTTGAGAGGTTCTTAATAAATTAGCAATATTCATTTTTCTCTGTGTATCTACCTGAAAATGTACTTATAAATAATTCAAAACATTCACTACTAAATCCAAATGATAGTGAAATTCCTATCAAACTCCGTTGCTTAGTTTCGAAGAACTAAGCGCACAAGCAGACAGACGAGGATAGTGACTTCGTTTTATACTATTTATGGATGAACTATTTTATGTCATTTTCTAACACACAATTGTTCATCAATTGAAAACATTTTTCACCACGTTTTATTAGTAGGACCGAAAGTGTTTAGCTTATAGGTACGTCCAATTTATTATATATATAATAGAGTGATGCATGTTAGTGCGATCATCTACAGACAAGTTCCCACTAAAAAACTCTACACATAAATACGCTACAAGGCTCACAGAAAACTTACTAATACCAAAAGCAAACAAAACAATATTCCAAAAAGGACCATACTACATGGCCATTAAAGTATATAACAACCTTCCACATAACATTAAACAAATACAAGATACACACAAATTCAAATCGTTACTAAACACTTTCCTTGTTAATAAATGTCACTACACGTAAATGAAACGCCTATTTTTATTGGTATATATATTTGTATTTTTTTTATTTTTTCATTGGTACATTGTTATTATATCTGTATAAACATTGTAATTATTATAATAAAACAAATAATATTATGTAAACATTGTAATTAAATAAATGTGGTTAGCTGGAAGAAATGGGGTCTACCCATAAGCTACACCTTTTGTAATTTTTATTTTACAATAAATAATTTTTGATTTGATTTGATTTGATTTGATTACACTTGATACAATACAGAATGAACAGAAAATACATTTATGTTATTGTGGACATTATACAGTTTAAATAACGTACCTAAATCGAGAACCCAAATTTACCTTTTCCTGCTTGAGTTCTGATGCTAGTTGAAAATAATTATTATAAATGCAATATTCTTTGGTAATTAATAATATCTGATAATATTATTACTCCAGCGTCTGGACGGTGTAGGCCCTGTGATTGGTCAAATTCAAATTGTGTTTAAATAAGACTTTAAAGATTAAGACACGATTTCATACTGAAATAGAATCGCCACATGTAATATCGTTACTAAACACTTTCCTTGTTAATAAATGTCACTACACGTAAATGAAACGCCTATTTTTATTGGTATATATATTTGTATTTTTTTATTTTTTCATTGGTACATTGTTATTATATCTGTATAAACATTGTAATTATTATAATAAAACAAATAATATTATGTAAACATTGTAATTAAATAAATGTGGTTAGCTGGAAGAAATGGGGTCTACCCATAAGCTACACCTTTTGTAATTTTTATTTTACAATAAATAATTTTTGATTTGATTTGATTTGATTTGATTACACTTGATACAATACAGAATGAACAGAAAATACATTTATGTTATTGTGGACATTATACAGTTTAAATAACGTACCTAAATCGAGAACCCAAATTTACCTTTTCCTGCTTGAGTTCTGATGCTAGTTGAAAATAATTATTATAAATGCAATATTCTTTAGTAATTAATAATATAATGTATAAATATCGCTACACACCCAGTGGCTGTGTATTTGTGGGGTGATTTGAGGGGACTGCGAGAGTGTGTTCAAACAAATGCATTCAAAGGTGACGTCGATCGATTTGCCTGTAGAAAAATAAGAATAGAATTAAAATGCACACATTACTACATAAATATTATCGATGAATCTAATATTTACACGCAAAAAAAACATTTACAAAAATTTAAGCGTAATAATAACATTTGAACCGTTAAATTTTTTTCATATACCTAATTAAAATAATATATTTTCCGTACCAAACAAATAAATATTCGTTTTCTTGTGAATAAATTTCCCCTAAGAAATTCCTAAATTTATGATAAATAAGTTTTTGAAATAGTGCTATTAGATTAAATACGTGTAAAGATTTCACACCATTTTTATTGAATTAAGCAAATAAAAATTTAAATTATATTTGAAAAAAAAAGTTATTGGTGAATAAAAACGTGGGTTTAGTTACACGAGCTCCACAATTTCCACAACAAAACAAGTCATTAAACATATGATTTAATGAGGGATATTTTAATAGTGTGGTCTCACTAAAGTTTAGCAAGCTATTAAAATAAATTTAGGGTTGGATCTTAATAACGAATGGTTTTAAAACAACCTGGGAAGGCTGAAAGTTAAATAGACTTACCAAAATCATTAAACTATCAAGTTTCTAATCTAAATCTATATCTACAGTCATACATCTTCTTCTACAAACATGCGTCTTCTTAAACGTCTCTATCGCGTTATCTTATCCCATCGTCTCCATTACGATACTCGGGAATTCAATTTGAATGATGGAAATTTAAGTATTGTAATTATTTAAGATGATGTTTACATTGTTGGTGGCTGTGAGAGAAGCATCCGCCTACTTAATAGTATTATAATGTATGCAGGTGACACTTGTAGCAATAAAGTAGGTTAAAAGTTACACTTATCATAAATGCAAGAATTCTTTGCGTGTGGCGTTTCAACTGAGTTACATTTAATAATACTAATAATAACTAGCAATGTTTTAAAAGCCAATTTTTATAAAGGGCGTTTTGCAAAGCTTTGAAAGTATAGTTTTCTATTCTTTTATTTACTACGATATATTTTTTCTTCTTCTTGTGACCATATAGGATGAACATTTAGAGGTCGATTGACGATTTGTTGAAATAGCTTATTTTAACTAATTGTTGAAAATAGCTCATTTTAACTAAGTAGTTTCATGTAAATGTTGCAAGTAAAACTTTTTTTTTGAAGTGCTGATTTGGACACAGGCGACGAATTGACATATTCCTCGTGCCCTATTAAGGATAAGCCAAGTCATGTTTTGAGTGACTCTCTGAAACATGCTGAGCCTTAGTTCATGCAAGGATGTATGGTCTAATACTGAAGTGTACACCTATTGGCATACCAATTATATTTATTTGATTATGTAGTTACAACATTTAATTTGGCGTTTTCGTACTTTGCTACTTGTGTGCTTCTCCGTTTTTTTCAATTACCTGAGTAGATCAAAAGATGAAATTTTCGACTGAAACACCTAACAAACATTTATTTGAAGATAAAACTTCTTGTGCTGTCTGTTTTCTCGAAACACTCTTTCAAAAAACCTATTTTGCTTTATATACCTTTCTTGCAATAATAAAAAGAAGTGGCATATTTCGCTTCACGGAATTCATAACATTACAAACTTTATAAATGAGTTCATCAACTTTACGCTATCCGCACGAAATAAAAGGTAAAAAACAAGCGATTGGCGTCAATCTGATGATACATACCTAACTTTGACGCTTCTTTAAATTACTTTTGTGATAGAAATATACAACTTTCACCCTTTTCTTCCTGTTAGGGTTTAACTTTGACAGTTTTAACGACATGTTATTATTTTTTGTCGTGCCTCATTTTTTCTTAGATACGAAAGGAAATTGAAAATGTTAGTCTTCTTTATATCTCTTTTCCGTGCAGTTTGCGAAATTTTATTATTTTTATATTTAAAAGAAATTTTGAAAACTTTTGTGGAAAATATGTGTTGTTTTTTATTATGTTACACTGAACAAGAGCCTCACTGGGATCTAATGGCTATGGTTCCTTTCTGTTTGTAATAATTGAAGACGGAAGTGGAGGATAAGACTGTGAAGTAGATAGATACCAGTTTAACTCTAATTGGCTACACGTAGTAATAACGACTGACTTAGCACCCTTTGGTTCTAGCCCATTTAGCACTCGCTTTATCTCCCTTACACTTGCCAGTATCATATAACGCCGTCTCATTCGATCGAAATGAAAATTTAATTATGATGATAAAACACAGTTTTGTATTTAAAATTTAAGCTAATAATTAAAGAGTGGTGTCATTTTTGAACCACGAAACACGCCCACATCGCACTTGCGTTTTTTTTGTATTCTAAGTTTAGACCCGTTCCAAACAATATTTTGACTTTGAATGGTGTCCCTTACTTAATGGTTGATTAGGCTTAATATTCCAAATACATACACATACACAATAATTATATTTTATGTACTGAAGCCCGTTTTCGATCAGTGTGGTTTAATGTCATCTATTTTGTGAGATCTTAAATATTATTTTAAAAACAACATTTTTTTGGGTATGAAAACTATTACAACATTTAAAAATATTTTATTTACCCTCCTGGATTCTCAAAACGCGTTCTCCGGTTTCAGTTTCGTTATTGTGCTTCGTACCGCTTTGCCTCGGAGATCGTCGAAGGAAAAATCTAGTTGTACGAGTATTTGTCTGCAAAAAAGTTTCAAAATAAAAATCCACCCTTTAAACGGAATCCTTTTCACGGAATTGTTAACACAAATAAATTGCTTGCATTGTTCAATTGTAAAATTGTTCACTTTCTGCCAACTGCGTTTCATTGTCAAATTTGAATAACATGCCATCAAAAGAAACCGGGAAAGCACTAAAAAACTTTTCTTTTTTGTTGTGTCAAAAACCAACAAACAAAACATGCACCTGGTTCTCGTCAGTTATTTATTAACATACACATCATACAGAGAAAATACAAAAAAATACGTACCAACCGTCCAATAACGGTGAACAAACTATGTAAACATAAAAAAATACATTTGAAAAACAACAACAGTAAAAATTTAAAACAAAGATCAAATAATGTTTGAAACAGTGTGGTTAAGTTATAACAAAAGATTCAAGAAATGATCTAGGGGTTATCACTAAATAGAATCTTGCCATTACGCATAGTGGATTTTGTAAAGATGACAGATTCGCACAAGAGATTTGTGAAAGGTTAAGTTAATTCTTTGGAAAGGAATATGAAAAGTTTCGGGATTTCTTAGTAGACGATTGATATCGATATATCTACTTTTCTATTTATGGTGACGCAAAGAATGGAATTTTCACGGTAATAGTAAATGATAATATCTTCACTTCTTCGTTAGTTGAAAAATAACTTTTTGGCGTCATTTTAATTGTACCAAGATATATTCGTATAATGCACGTTGGCGATACGTCTCGCGATATCACACTTTCAATCAAATGATATGAAATATTTTAATGTCATGTTACATGTGAAAACGAAAATATTTTCCTTTGTCTGATTAGAATACTTCACCACGTGCTTATTTTTATCAAAAAATGTTGGTAAAATGTTTGAAATTCAAATCTATAAAAATATTGCTTATCAGTTAACGTGCTAATAATATTTTAGTAAATAAAACACGAAATAAAATTAATTCAGTAGCTAAACGCGTTTTCTTTGTGTTTATGTGCGCAAAAAAGTATGGCCACGTTTTTCAACTGAGTTTTTTAAAAAGTTTGCAAATAATAATAAAATAAAAACAATTAATTAACTTTAGCAGTTTCTCGTAAATTTTTTGTAGCTTATGGAAGACTCGGCAATTAACAATTAATTATATGCAGAGAAATCGATATTTAGTCACCTCCACGAAAGTTTTGTGTTCGGAATAAATTAATAAACTTACGAAACGGATGCGCAGTACATCTGCATAATTTACTTTTTCAAAGGCAGTAACTTATGAATGATTAATTAAGCGGTTCTATTGTTCGACGCCACCTGCGTTGGGGACACCTACTAAATAGTTGGTGATAATATCTAAATCACTTCCTTAGGCTGACCTGACCATTTTGAAAAATACTACGTAGTCGGACTTCAAAGTTTGGATATTCGAACCGCAATGAAATTAATTCTTCATTCATTCATTGTATCAATATTGAGAAAGTTATGAAGCGCAAGGATTAGATTGCAACATCTCGAATTCCATATTTTCGAAATGAACGTAGCCTTTTTATTATATTTTTCATGCGACATCTCATTAGAGCGTCCCTGTTTGTATAGTGTAAAGATATGGGAACTATGTCGCCACCAGTGTTAAGCTAGGAACTGTAGGATAGGGTTTATTAATGCGAGTGTTAAAGAGACCCTGATTATATGAAGGAGAAAAAACAGAAACCGGTAGCTTGTTCTACATACGAACGACTTGACTCATGTCCATCGAGTTTCATGCACGTGCACCGGTGCACCGGGGAACAATGCTGCTAGCTTCTTAGAGCAGGCTCTATTAAAATACCTGTAGAATAGACTCAGCATACCCACAATGCGTCGGTGCATTAGATATGGAAATCGGTCCTTGAGGGAAAGTATCAATGATTGTCAGTGGTGACCTTTTACCAGAACTATTCTTTCAATGTGAACAATGTGTATGCAAAATATTTACAAATTCATTTTATTGATCAACTCTATAAATTCCGCGTATTTACAGTCTGGCAAAATATTTACAAATTCATTTTATTAATCAACTCCATAAATTTCGCGTATGTACAGTCTGGCAAAAAATAGATATAGCTTTTCAAGTAGCATTGCAATGACGCTTATTCTGTCCTCATTTACATGTTGTTAGTCGAGAAATTTCTTTTGTGAGGTTTTGCAAAGCTATATTATTGCCGGTGCCATGTTCAACCAAGAACAGGTACACATATGAGTATATCTCTCACAACCCACCATTAAGCATTTTTCGAGTGGTTTGTTTGATGGCACCTTGAAAGACATCATTCACCATAAAATGGTTATTATTAATATTATTTTTCCTGTCATCGACGATTATTGTTTGTTTATCACTTTCTTACAAATTGCCATTCTGTTCTTTATACCTTGTGTTGACTTTCTTCATTATTTCTTCAACAATGTACCTACAATGTCAACCATTTTTCAACATCTACTCGTAGATAAAAGATAAGCTAAATAAGTGGAACAATTTTTTTGTGGGGCGTCCGTTTCAGAGATAAAACGAGATGTGCATAAAAACTGGTTTGGAAGATAAAACTAGAAACTTATTACGTTTTCATTAGTTATAAATATTTCTTATTATTTGAACTTAAATCTACAGGTATTAGATTAGTGATGAATATTTCTTATTATTTGAACTAACATCTACAAGTATAAGATTAGTGATGAATATTTCTTATTATTTGAACAAAAATCTTGAGGTTTAAGATTTTTGCTGTATTGCGATTGATCAAATTAATTTATACTACTTGATTATCGTTTAAATATATGGAAGATTTAGGAACAGTGGTTTTACCTAAAAATGAAGTTTTTGAATATTGAAGACTTTCTTTATTTTTTATGTCTATTGATAAATTTTAACAAACATCGTTGAAAAAATAAATCACTGACTTACGGGATGAAAGGATAGTGATTGATATTTCCAACAATAAGTAGCATTTCGGGAAGCATTCATAAGTAGCTACTTATTGTTCGTTGAACTCGAGCTATGAGAATTATAGTGAAGAAAATGGATAAACGAAAGTCAAGGAAATGTTGAAAGAATTAAATATCTTGTCATTTAAACAGATTATTTACTTCAATACTTTATTTTTAATCTATAAAATAATTATTGGCCATACATCAACTGGATTTATGAAAAAACCTAAGCTGCAGCACAAGCACATACATGAGACATGAGACGAAGAAAATAAATCAAAAAATATTCCCCTTAAGAAAAGAAGTCAAAAGTCGTAGCTTTACGGAGCAAATGAATATATTTGGTGATTTACAGGAGGAAATTAAATTAGAAGAAAATCTAAACAAGCTTAAATTAAAATAAACATAACATGTGATTAATTTAATTTGAAAAAACTATTTTTTAAATATATTTGTTTAAAATTAACTATGTTTCTATTTAAAAGTCTGTAAATAGTATAGAATAAATTCGCTCTTCGCGTCTGTCTGTTTGTGCGCTTAGTTCTTCTAAACTACGCAACGGATTGTGATACGGTTTTCACTATCCCTTATTTTTTAATGAATAATATATGTATAATAATGCATATTTTACTTATAGAAAGTAGATAAAAGCGATGTTTATACTAAAATTCACAACTTCCAAACTTAATCAAAATCATTCACAATCAAGCAACTCCGGCTACACGTCGTCAGCTAGCTACAAATAATTAAATATACATACATTACCTCGAGAACATTTCCATATGAAGTTTAGTGTACTTATTTATTAACAGTTTACAATATTATAAAGTGTCAGCTACACTACTCGCTTCGACGAAGTCCTCGACGAAGTTAGCCGAAGTTCGAAGTGCGTGCCCACACACTCGTGCAACTTCGCGAGTAACGCTGACTACTCGGGCGCATTTACCGACAACAATCGGAAGTCGGGCGAAGCGAAGCGAAGTTGCCCGAAGCGAAGTGAAGTTCGTGCCCACACTATCGTATTCAGTCAACTTCGATCAACTTCGCGAGTAGTGTAGCTGGGCTTTTACATTTGCTTACCTACTAATATATTATCACTTTGACACACACATGTGTGTATGTCAAAGTGTGAATGTATTAGTAGTTAAGGTATATACTTTTAATAACTTCTCATACAGTTTTTTTTTTAATTCTTAACTCCTTACTATCTTTTATAACGTAAACTTTTTTTATTCTTTTTAAATTCCTTTACATTTCATACTTTTGATATAAAACCCACACATATAAAATATCAACAGTTAATTTTTCTATTACATTGATTTCGTAAATTGAATTTATACATTTTAATTGTATTCTACATATTTTCTCTTAAACTCTATACCCCCTATTTTCTTTTTAATTATATACTTATTTTAATTTTTTCTAAATTTCATACTTGATTTATTATTTTAATGTACTGTATATATATAATTTACCACCACAACACGGGCATGTGCCTATCTTGGTGGTCTAAACATACCAAATAATTGTAATAACCATGTCACAAAATAAAGAAAATTATTTAAAAAAATAGAAAAATGGAAACCTTATTGTAGTTCTTCTAAGAAAATCAATTATTTTATGTATTTAACTGCCAATTTTGACATATTATTTATCCAAATAACAACTTACTTCAAAATATTGATTAGTAAACCGTCGAAGAAGAACTTGTCGCCTGTGTGAATGTTTACTACTAAAATAAATGGCGCATATCTCAGTTCGGCCGTCGGCCTTATCGTTTGAGAGTATTTTATGGGTATTTTTACACTCTTCACAGTGTTCCCTGTTCTCTTATACTCTGCGCAAGTATTTCCTCATACTGGAACTGGATTCTTTATCTCGCGGGTGAAGCAAGTTCTTCTAGGTCCTAGCCTAGATTATATAATACCATCAAATAATACATAAATGACTGAATTCATTGATTCGAAAATTGTGTTTGGTTTGAAGACGAACATTGTACCGCAAACCTTTTTTTAAATGTGGCTTAATTTTGTTAAAAAGATCTTGAAAGCCGTACCTAGAGGTTGAATTTAAATAAAATGCAAGCATAATAATCATAAAAATAACCCTTTTTACGGGGTTTTTAGTAATATTTTTACCAAAGTAGAGCCCCCCGTAATACTTATATTGTTTTATTTGCGTTCGTGCTTTATAGAGTCAAAAGTCAATGCCAGTCATTGTTTGTTTTTCCCACCTGCAAATTTTTATTTGTGTTTATTTCAAATAAACACAAATATAAATTTGTAAAATCTTCCTTTTTTTCAATTTTGCACGTTGTACTGGTAAGACTATTTTGTTTTGAAACTTTAATTCTGTAATTCTCTAGCTGCTGTCAGTAATGTTGTAAGACTATTAGATTTGATCATGCAAATCTTAAAGTTTTTGTAATTCTTTAGCTGCTGTCAGTAATGTTGTAAAACTTTTAGCTAATATCATGCAAATCTTAAAGTTTCTGTAATTCTCTAGCTGCTGTCAGTAATGTTGTAAAACTGTTAGCTAATAACATGCAAATCTTAAAGTTTCTGTAACTCTTTAGCTGCTGTCAGTAACAAAGTGTTTTTCAATTCCGTTTTTAAATCCTCTACATCTACAGTTGATTGTCCATTGTTTATTAGTCATCAATAGACATATTAAACAGACCGTCCAGGTAAGACTAATCTGGGTTCGAGTTTCAGTTGCGACCATTACTTTTTTAGTTAATGCGTCTGTCTATTTCATGTATACATTGAGAGTTGTTTGAGGTGAGGTTTGTAAGCATCGATAAGTTATCCCTAGTACTATTAAATATTTTTAAAACCGCCTTTATAGTGCGGCTTCACCACGCACGCGCAATTAATATTTTTGAAACGATTGAGTCGTCAATGTCGTCATAATGATCAATAAAATATCACAGTTTTGTATAAAATCATACAGAAAGCAGCTTACAAAGTGCTTTGGAAGCTCCATAGAAGGGAGACATCACCCATGTGTGTTGTAGCGGAATAATACATTCCTTTCCAGATTACAAGCGAGAAGGACCAGAGCTGGGAGCAGACATAGAAAGATAGTCATATTGCACAATGCGTGACTGATTTGATATCCAACCACAAAGAACACGAATGGGCGGGCCGCGATCATAATGTTATTATACCTAATAATAGGAATCACGGCGTGTAATGTCTAATGTGTAATGTGGTGTCCCTTGGCCTTTGGCCTCACTCTCGGCCCTCGGCACGTGCCCCCAAATAGTATTATCTTAATCATGTCAGAGAAATTGGAACGAATGCTATGAGAAAAAGAAAACAGATTAAGCATTTTTTATGACTACCTACTGAATATTTTTTGTTACACGGTTATTTTTATACTGATTCGAAAACTGGGCTGATGCGACGTTCGGACGCAAGGCTGGCACAATAAGGTCAAACCCTTACTGTAAAGTATTGGGAATGGTATCCCCGAGGCGTCTTTGTATTAAAATCATGTAAAATCTAAAAATAATTGGATAAATTTATGGATGCGAAAATTCTAAAAAAAAGATCAAAAGGGGTAGGCTTAGGTGATTTGGAAGCGTAGAGCGGATGAATAGTGAAAGTAGTGATTGGAGAATGAGAGAAACAGAAGACACGGAGATAAAGGAGAGAAGCCCCAGGAATAATTTAATAGATAATAATCCATACCTCATGTAATGCTATAAGTTGTTTGTTTCAAACAACTACTGCCAGGGGAAGCAAGCACAGCATGACAGGCCATGGTGCTGCTAAACATCATGTATCTTGATAGCATCGTTAACGTAAACCTTGAAGGTTTCAAGATACATGCAAATAGTGTATCTTAATTAATTTCATACTTTTGCCATATTCGTTAACTTTCATTTTTAAATATCGCATTACTGTATGTTTTTTACTGTACAATTGTATACTAAATGAACGTAGTCTGTTTAAGGTTAAAGGTACACCTGTGAATCTTTACTAAAGTCGGGACTTATCCAGAGATAAGAATTTAAAAAAAAAAACGAAATTATGCATTCGAGTAAAGTGTGAACAAGTACTAACTATGACTGTGTATCAAATCAAACTAGTGCGATAATCTATCAGTTTCGCTAACTTGTGCGGGTACATGGCGAGATGATTAATTAGTTCGTTAAAAGGAATTATGCAGCGAAGACGATATTTTGTACGACTAAAAATAAATTAATTCAAAACATTATAGCTTCAGAGGAGAGGCCAAGTAGCAAGGAGCAAGTCTCTCGGATGTCGCCAAGGAATATTTAAATGGTATAAGTTGGTATTGGAACATGGGATTGGGAGGCGCCATTCAGTGACCTATAAATCTCTCGCTCTGTTTTGGTTGGTAGAGAATGGTTGGGTGCGGATTGCCTTAGCTAATTTTAGCTCTCCAAAAGTAATGATGACCCCATCAAATGTTTCGAATAGCTTCGCAAGTAAACAAACAAAACAAAATGGTCATGATTCTAATAAAAGTTTTAATATTTCGCTCGGAACATTTTTAAGGAAAAGAACGGATTTTACATATTGCTAAACAAACTTAAAAAATTAACTATTTATAAAATATATTTTTTAAATTTACTCATTTTAAGGTTGTGGGATTCGAATCCACAACCTCGTAATAAAAAAAGGTAATTTCTTATTTCTTTATTTGGTCACTTTGTCAGAAAGGTAAAGTGTCTCACCTTCATTTATTTATTTTTTTGTCAAAATAACAAATGAGTAATTATTACTACCTAAAAAATATACCTAGTTATTACATTATTATGTACGAGAAATGCGGCATTATGTGAATGTGAGCGTGTGAAGCAAGGAGTTTGTGCCGAGACAGAGTTTAGTGGCGCTCTATTCTCTCTGCCTTCCTCTGTGGGGAAAAGCATGATGAATAGTTAGATAGACATAAACTAACCGTATTATAGCCGATTGGTTCAAAGCGAATAATTAAATACCCACACGTTCAGTGTATAAAGGTCAAGTGCTGCTATAAAACCTTTAACTTTATTTTAAGAACTCAAGTTTTGTTGTTAAAGAGTGGGTATTTTTGTGTTTTAATATTTTATTTTCATCTCATAACAGATTTTTCCGGTCGGTGAACTTTTGAGTGCGGCCGTGGTGGTGTTTTCTTAATTTTACCATTAATTTACATTCTTCATCCTCACATGAAATTATGACAAAAAAAATCGCTCAAGTGAGTTGAAGACAAATCGTTTTTACATTTGAGAGGACAACTTCGCAATGAAAAACGAATTTGCAACAACTTCTCGTTCAATTTGCTGCTTTGAAGAGTGACAATTAACTCGATTGCGTATAAATTGAAGTGACTAAAAATAATTAATGTTACTAATTTTTATTGGTTTAGGCACCTAAGTATTAAATAAAGTTTTAATATTTTTTCGTGTTTAATTGTTTAATTTTCTCTCAGAAGTTATTGTACTTTTAACATGTCAACGTTGCTTGACATGGTATAATCTACGTACAGTAACAAAATCTGTTTATATATAGACACTTCCAAAACCTTATCATCACTCTTTGCTTCTCATTCCCTCATTTATTTGGCTTAATGAAATTTGTGAATTTATTGGCTTCGGGCAGGTGCAACTCTTTAGCGGTATACCTACGTATTAAAATAGTGATTGCAAGTGGTAGGTTCTGTGGTATATCATTCATAGAATATTGCAAGTAGTAGGTTCTGTGATATCTCAGTCATAAAATATTGCAAGTAGTAGGTGCTGTGGTATGTCTGTCATAGAATAAGGAAAGGCAAGAATTGATTGAGTTATTTTCTTGTGTTTAGACTTTATTTAAGTATTTCCGTGGGTATTTGCTTTTAAACATGCTAATGTCACAATAATAATGGTCAAAACCTCTAAGTTTGATTGTTCATTCTGGTATTAGGTATTTACATTCTCAGATATTTTTTTGTGCCTATCTATCCACACTTTGAGGGAAACACGAACTAATATGTTTAACAAAATAATCATGCAATATTTCCCCCTTTTCGCTTGACTAAGTCAAAAGTTTCGAGTCCATTGTGTTTAGAGTTCGTCCATTGCTTTTAAAAATACAAATCTGTCTTCCATCTGAGTGGATCTTTATGGTTAAATACTAGCGGAGGTTAAAACGGGCCAAGATTAAAAGTTTATTTAAAGCTCCGAGACGTGTGATATTTCTTCATGTTAGCGGATGAGTAAACAAGTCGTAAGGTTCATTCGTGATTGGAAACGAATGTTTGCTTGTTATTTATACTCCCAGGTGACTTCGGGCTCATTGAAGCACATTCTCGGGATCTAAGGGTCCACTTTCGTAATGCAGTGAGTGGTCGATTAAATTAGATCAACAAGAAGAGTGTGTTAAACATTTTGGAAAAAAAAGTGTTGCTATTTGCAGTGACCTTGCGTAGGTGGTGATAATTTATTCGCAATGTTTTTGATTAATAAAAGACATTATGGGTCTTTTTTGAACAGTGTGTTTGTTGAGTAAGAGAGTTTTTTAGAGCGGGTGCAAGAAGGGACGACTTACGAAAGATAGAAACAAGTAAATTAATAATGTGAAACAATAATTGCAATAGGTATGTAGAACGCAGACCTCAGAACAGGAATTTGTTTTTATAGATGTTTGATTAATTTTTTAAACTCCTATTCAAAGTAATACAAATTATATATTATCGATATTTTAGGATTTAGCTGTTTCTCAGTCGGTTAAACGTAATATAATCTCCGTGTTCATAGATGGCGTAGATTTAATTATTTTATGAAAATACACTTTTTGCAAGTTATGCTTTAACACTGTTTTTTTATGTAATCTAAATAACTAAAAAAATAAATATGTACATTATCATATGTAAAAGCCCTATGGGCGTTTAAATAAAAAAAATATCCAGACAAATTATTTGTTTGCGCCCGTACATACCCAGTATAAATTTGAATAAATAGTTTGTCCGTATACCAACTCAATTATTTCAAGACAGGCATACAAATTCAACATCGGATTAAATTTGTATACCTTTCCTGGAAGATTTGAGTTTTTATACGGACAAAACTAGTTATTCATATTCATATTGCGTATGTACGGGTGCAAACAAATAATTCGTCTTAATATTGTAAAGCATAACTTGCAAAAAGCGTATTCTAATAAAATAATTTAATTAACGCTATCTATGAACGCGTAGATTATAACGAACCTTGCGTTTGACCTTAAGGAGCATAATTTATTATTAGAAATAGTTTGATTACCTATCTGATTAATCGATATGTTTTAGGGATTCTGGTCAGGAACTTGCTACTACTTCAATATCATCTCCGATATAGAAATTTCTAAATCACGTGTGTTTTCTGTTTTCTTATGTACTGAACCTTTTGTTTTGAGGATAAATAGCGGCCGACTATTATTATACGCCTAAACAGTCTGATATTATAGAAGTATATCTTTTACGTTTGAACATTTTCAAAAAGGGCTAATGGTAGTTATGTTACTTTATCTTGCTCATTCTTAACACACTGAGAAGAAATGTTATTAATATATCATAACAACCAAATCATAGTACACAATACACAGAATCACAAATCTCCTCAATTTAAAGCGCTATGAAAATGACGTTGATACAATCCTATCCACAAATAAACATGCGAACATAGAGAAGTCCATTCATCTTATGGACCCAGGGGCCATTAATCATTTATCTCCCAGATCCAGATGATCTCAGATCAATCCGACTCCTTTGTCCGTTCTCCGGGGCCGTACTAGTCACTGAACAGGATTACTTTTTCTGGGGTTTTCTGTTACGGAGTAAACTTCCTTCGCAACGTGTTTAAACTAACTGCCGATTTAAGTAATGAATTTGAGAGGACACTAAACTTAGTTTTAGATGTGGGTGTGGATTAAACTGCCCTAGAAATTTTTCGCAGGTTGACCATACTAACAGAGGATTCAAAAAAGGTTTGTAAATATTAAATAACAAAAGGGTATGTATGAGACGATGTATTAATGTGAATGAAGCAAGCAGTGTGTAACGACACCGAGTTTTTTGGCGGTCCATCCACTCTGCCTACGCCTGCGAAGAAACGACGTGATGGTAAGTTACCTTTTTTTAATACACACGCCGAATAATGAACGGATTATTATTTCTTCAGTAAGATACTTACGGATGTCCCTGTCTTGCTGTTCTACGGTGGCCTTGATTCATTGCAGATGTCCCGAAGATGGTTTTAATCGCCAGTCTGCCTCTGGCCCTGACGTTTGTTATTCCGTGCTCGATCAATATTGCTTGACGCCAAGACATGGCATTTTGGCGACCGACAAAGAGAGAAAGCCGGGCGGGTGATGCTGCGACCAGTGATGCCGCGCTGGTGGATGGAAGATAGTATATGGTATGCAGTTACATGGAATGAGGCATTCCTATCGCCACACTATCGGTTTCAGAGTCGGAACGCTGCGGCCGGGAATTTCACGTCAATTTTGTTCTGGAGCGAACCGAAACAATGCAATCTGAAGTGTGGACGAATAACGTGTAGACGTTTGGAATGATATCCCTTGAAGTTGTTCTTTGCGAAATACCATACGTTATGAATCATTAACAAGTTATTTTATTATCTTATATCATAAAGAAATAGCATGTGCAACCGCTTTACAGAACACCCTAACCGCGTAAAAAATTTCGCAACTTATTAAAAACCTAATATTTATAATACTATGTTAATTTGGCTGATTCGTGAATACTTTTTTTTACTTACAAATAATGCAAGCTTTTTTGCGACCAATATTCAATCAACTATACAGTAGTAATCAACTATAACTATACTAGTTCAATCAACTATACAGTAGTTTTTAAACAATGTTCGTAACTATATACACGACTTTTCAGAAATCAGAATCAGAATCCAAAAAATAGGTGCATGCATAAAATGGCAGAAGAAAAATACTATGTTAAATTAGTAAGTAAGCTTAAAAAAACTATTGGAATTATTTGCTACGTGTATATAGCATAAGAGTACTTTAAAACTTCTTTTATTTATGCCTTTTTGTGAAATACTAACTGAAGGGCATTATAAAAACTAGAAACAGTTTTTCGCGTAGATTTAATAATCGAGGTGTTATAATTTGCGATTATTGATGACGAAGGTTAAAGTTTAGGGATGCGCTTTCGATTTAAAATAAAGATTCTTTTACACCGGATGTTAAGAGACGTTCCTGACTTACCAGTGATTCCTGACGTTTTTTGGAGTAAAACGAAATGTAAATATGGTGTTTTGGTCTATGGTGACCATAGACATATTTCATATGTCTGTGATGGTGACCTTTTTCTGTGAAAAGTTTTTTCTTTATTTAAAAAAAAAAATGCTTTTTTAAATTTAATTTCAAAGGAGCTCAAAATTATTTAATGTACCTACTTTTTTATTCCACATAACTCCAGAAATCACTGGTAAAATACAGGAATATTATTTCATATACCTACTTTTTTACTTCATATTAACGCGAGGAATCATTGGTTAAAGACAGTATATTTCTAAGCCCGAAAACTATTATTCCGTCATTGAGAATGAATCTCATTTTATAGACACATTTTTTACTTTTTCCTTAAGCAAGGAATCGAACGCAAATTATATTGTACATGTGTATTTCCCCCTAACGAGCAATAAATGAACAGGCCTGAAACTAACTAAATAAGTAATCTTGGTGCTGTACTTTTTAAAAAACAATAATCATAAAGTGTGTTTTATTTTTGAGGTTTCTTCCATTGGTATTGCATGAATGTTGCTAGAAGCAATTTTAAATTGGATAGTCAAATCAGTTTATTAACAAATTAACTCATTAAAAGCACGTTTTATTGTATAGCGTGCTGCCTACGCTAACTGGATTTTGTAGTTCCTACGCAATATCCTTGCACGGCACCTTTTCTCAGCCATTCGTCCTTTAGGCATAAAAATTCTTAGTAATATATTCCGGGTTCGTCAACTTTCGACTTTCATCCTTGTTTTTGAACAAACGGGACATAACAAACGTCAAAATATCACAAAAGTAACATATGGATATATGTTAGCCTGTCTAAATTTCTTCATTTACTTACAAAACATTTTATAGTTAGAGTTTATGGCATATCTCTGTTAGATTGTTACATTGTAACGTGATTAGTTTACTATCATTGAGTTACATGTAAATTATCAGTCAACGTTTAGTTTCACTTGCGTTTACGGTTATGGTATCTTCTACGCTTGAGATCGTAAAAAATATTTAATAACGTGTTGAAGGTAGCGCGAAATTACTTGTCTAACGCGATATAAATTAGAGTAACTACTTATTTAGTAGTAGGACAGGTCAATTGGTTTATCTTTATCGTGAAATGGTGTTGGCGGGGATTGGTAATAATATGTAAATTTACTACGGAATAGGAATATAGATAAAAACAATCGTTGTAGCATTTTTTTACGTGAGACCTCTGTGTCCATAAGAATCGTAAAGCGTGTGATTATTTAACTTGTTTGTATACATTATTACTTTTAAAAATGCCCTAATACGCTGCCGCAGCGCTGGTATATCTATACAAGGAAGAGGGCCATTTACTGCTCGGGTTAAAATCGTTACTCATAATTATGTTCATATCAGATTTTTTTATGCTAGCATCACTTTATTCCGAACTTAAAAAACACGGTCATTTTTGTTCCATATTTGCTTTGGTATGTCGATATTTCGATTAAAAATATTCCTCTAATAATGTTGCAAATGGGTATTACGTTTTCGTTATGCGACATATCTATATTTGTTAAACTTTGTGAAAAAACTGTAACAAATTTGGGCATTCTTTAAATTGCCGGCGCTATCCTGACGCGATACTAGGGGGACAACGAATATAAATCTGATAGATAGTAAATGCGGCCGGTATACGCATTCACAGTGATCATGAGTAACGTTTTCCACTAGCCCGTCCATATAAGACCGTATAATATTTATACCGCGATTATAATGATTAAGACGGATTTTCGTTTTCCCCTCACTAGACCAGATTTAATTAGGAGAAGAACAATTTATTTCATTTTTGATGCTATTATAGGTGACAAACCATTTTCAAAAGTAATAATAATAATAATAACATGGCATTTATATAGCGCAGTTTAGTGTCATTTCACTTCAAGTGCGCTTAAACATATAGTTTAATATATATATAAACATTTAGCTTAAAGGTATCTACATCTATAAACTTATATAATTTATACTACAGTAAACCGTTAGACACAAACTTTTTGTGATTTTAACCACTAGTTGTATCTTGCTGTCGGTTCTGTTATAAACCTTACCACCAATAAAGTTGACAAGAAAATAATACACACCTACATTTGTCTATTAATAAATTGGGAATAAGAAGATCGAATTTTCTCTATACTGCTCCAATTATCAAAGAGATTTGAAAAAAACAATATAATTAATCTTTAAATCCTTAACCTACAAATAATTTTTAAAATCTACCCACTGTAACAAGTGTCCAGCCAAACACACGATGTAATTATTTATGTGACTACATATTGTAATATAAGTCATATTTCCTGAATCTCTTTGGACAGTTGAATCTGAGCATTAATCTACGGCCTGAAATTATTCATGTCGGCTGGGTGCTTTATTTCGCCGTTAACTTTTCTATTCTTAGACAAATATTTTTTGTCATTACATTATGAACGCGATAGAGTTTCAGACAGTCGCACTAAATTGATTTATGGATCCTTGTTCATTAAGAAGTGTGCATAACTTAGTTTATTATGTTATGGCGCTACGGAATATTATAACACTAACTTACAACCGAATAACGATTTTAGAAATATCAAAATAATATTTTAAAAACATGAAAAATATTTAATTGTAGCCTATTGCAAAACGCAATGCTAAAAACATCCACACATGGAGAAAAATTAGTATTGCAAATTTATTAACCGATCTATGGGCCTGCAATCCAGTTTTTAACCGGATTACCAATATTTTGAAGAGTTTCTTAATAAATTATCAATACTCATTTAACTCCGCGCACAATCTATTCCATCACAAAATATAAACAGTTGGTCTTTGTTAGAATGGAACCAGGGATATTATCTGCATTCCAATGGAGTATTGCAAACTGGTTGAAAACGAATTTCGAGATTTAAAAAAAAAATAATGGATGAGTTCCGTGTGTACAAGAACCTAATTATTCAGAGACTGTGGCATCCCTAAACTGGGGTTTGTTGTAAGGCTGAAGGGAGTAGGTGAGTAATGAGATTGGATAGAGAAATTTCAGGATATGTAGGTACCCGGTATTTCAGATCTGGTCAGATAATATATTTGGCCCTGAAATTCTCAAATCACCAAATCAATATTAACGTTTTTATAGTTTTATCTGTAATTATAATGATTTAAATGTTTAAAATAATATTATATGTTTCACTTCCTCCTTCTTCAGCTAACGTTTCGGAGAGCATTACAGTATCCAACAGCTTCCCTTATGATGGACACTGTAACGCTGTACGAAATGCTGGCTAAAGAAGGAGAAAGCTTAACGCGGCAAAACAACCCAAAAAATAATCACGTAAGTTGATAAGGTTCAAACTAAACTTCCTAGTACCTATTATGTAAATTTTAGATTCACATTTTTTATTTTTTTACAAATAATTTATATTCATCTTACTATAAAACTTTAAACAGTTTTCCAATTTTTTTTTTGATCGTGATAATAAAATAAACTCCTCAATTTATCAATAACACAATCTCAACAATAACTTCTGACAACACAACATCCAATGTGGGCTTTCAGGAAATATTTTTTATTTGAATCTATAATTATTTCTATAAAAAAAAATCTACGGAAGCTTGATGACATTCAATACGCCCAATTGACAAAAATATCAAAATAGCATGGAGGTCACTAGTAAAGTGATCACTTATGCAGATTTTGCGATCAAATAATAACATGGAAATAGTTTCGACGTTGATAGTCCAGTGTTTTAGTAGATTGCATTAAATCGATGAATTGCAACCTACGATGAAGCGATAAACATGAATCACTTGTTGCATTGTTGACAATCGAAGTTAAAAACGCCCACCGTTTTTAAGTATATTAATCGCGTATAGACGTAAAACTGTATTACTAATTAAAACATTAGTGCTGATTTGGTTAGGAGTGGGATATAATAATATATAATTATTACATTAATCGATAGATAATCAATGTTTTAATCTGAATTTTGTTAATTTGGAGGTTATTGAAAAGATTTCTTCCTTTACAGCTGATACATATAAATCTAATTCACTGTTGTTTGTATTCTTAATATTTACGATTCATTTCATTGTAGACTGTTTCTCTTAATGTTTTTAGTTCGTACATTTAGTTTAGT
Organism: Hesperophylax consimilis; assembly: GCF_061612785.1. Taxonomy (NCBI): domain Eukaryota; kingdom Metazoa; phylum Arthropoda; class Insecta; order Trichoptera; family Limnephilidae; genus Hesperophylax; species Hesperophylax consimilis. Next base: position 37,686,029 of record NC_142848.1, read on the forward strand.
CCATAATGGAGGGCTCAACCGACCATGATTTATGGCAGTGAGTTACGGAACATTTGGCAGTGGAAGGATTAAGTAGTTGGGTTGATGTAGAATTGAGATCCTCGAGGAGTATGAGTTTTAAAACCATGGGCGAAAATCGGATGTAAGCGAAAGATGTGGGAAAGGGGCACTTAAGAGGGTTAGGTATTTAGAGCGGATTGAAGGAAAAAGAGTTGTATGAAAATGAATAGTAGAAGAAGCAGGGGAGTACCAATAACAGATGATTAAGTATTAATGCGAATGAAGCAAGGATTGGGTGACAATATGGAATTGTGGATGTTCTGTCCTCGCTGGTAATAACGCTGGATGATAAAATGGCGTAGCGATTAATTATGTTGTGTGCAGGCTTGGCAATAATGAAAACCGGTAAACTGAGTTGAGTAAACCATTGTAATATTTAGTTATCACTCGCTCTAACGATTATTCATTTCGCTGGTTCAGGCATTCAATTGAAGGATCTAATACAGTAACAGCTTTCATGGAATTCATAACAATATAATCTGTAATAACTCGGTAGGTGTTCCTTTTATCGAGACCCTTTGAACCGTGGCTCCTCACATTGTAACCCGACACTACATCAGATTGCAAAGCACAATCTGGCACCTGGCACCCTCCACCGAGTGCCATATGGCACCAAGTGCAAAATACTCACCTTGACACGCGAATGTAAGATGAGAAGATACTCCATGGTGAAATTCAAAACTCGTCTGCTAAATCATATCTGTAAGAATCCTAAGTTAGAGTCACTGAACTGGGGACCCCAAAATGTGATTCACGATGATTGGAAGCGATATTTTATTCAATGCCAAAAATAACATTTGTAATCTATTTCAATTTCATATGCTACAATAAGTAACTCCAGTGAAAAATATTATGGGTTAAAAATATTATATATTCATTACGATCAATAAACGCTGATTCTGAATATATAAGTTTTATTATATATTTTTTTGCGTAGAATTTATAAATTTTCATTTAAAAACGAATACAATACATTCATTAAACACACACTGTTTGGATGGTATTAATAAATCTGTAGATTCTGACACGTTCTGACATTACAACCAGTCTATGTGAGTAATATGCCTATGGTCCACAAGGTCCACGTCCAGATTCACAGCATGTCTATCTTTGTAATACAGGTTTTTAAACACCGGTAAATTGTTTATCTTGTGCGGTCATGGATCTATGTTTGCACTTCAATACAATAAAATTAGTGACTAAAATATATCACGCTGCCATACAAAATACAGCGACGGTTGAAAAAAACGTAGTCTTTTTGAGAACACGTCACATCCAGATTTTGGGACTAATTTTAACTATTAAAACTAACCATAACATTAAAAAACTTGTATTAGTTAGTTATTTAAGGAAATGGAGTTGTCTATTCTTAATGTTGTAGTTTAAGGATTTGCTACCACGATGATAAGGAGAGTGATAAAGAAAAATTATTGCCTTCTTAGAATGAGATCCAGAAACAAAATTACGAATGAGGATATTCAGAAGAAAATGCAATAGTGATAGACGTGATGATAGTTTAAACTAGAGATTCCCAAAATTTTGGGGCCCATTGCCAATTTTTCAAGTATATTTTCTTTTCTTCAGCGCCCACCTCTTATAGTAAAAAATACTTATCGCACACCAAATCATATAAAATCGCCCCCCAAAGCCCTTTTAACTCTTGATCGCCCCGCAATAGTGGTCACTGGTGAACGATATTGCCTCGGCTGGCAATCACTCGTTTAGACGCTTACATTGCATAAACGAATTAAGTTTCAGGTGTTATACAAGTAGATGAACGAAGGAGTCTGAGACGTATCATGAATACATGACACGATCTAGTGAATCATCACTTCAATACTTTGAATAATAGAAAAGTGCGTGCGAGAATATTTATGATTTCGATATTTACAATTTGTGTTATTATATCTACTTAATTGACCCTGCGGAGAAATGGTATATTTGGTAGTTAGCATGTATTATTCTCGATTCTGCCCTGATGGAAGATCGGTTGTGTCTTAATAAGATCCTATTCTCCAATAAATGGTGTTAGTAAGATCATTTTAACCACTAGTTAGGTATTATAATTTATCCGGTTATCGATTTCTATTGCACGTAGGTTCTATACCAATAATAAATTTGATAAGAAACCGATACATTTTTCAATTAGCTGTAATCATTCGTAAGCCGATAACTTTAAACACCTTCCACGCATTTTTCATTGATCTTTCCAATGTTTCCAACAATACAAAAGCCATAAATTATTATATGAACTTATTTACGACTGAGCATTATCAAATATTTAAGAACTTTAGAGGATACGTTTTGCTAGTGTTCGTAAACGACGTGATTCGTCGACTACGAGTTCGACGTCAGTTGCATGCCACTGAAATCGCTAGCAGTAGTAGTTGCATTTACATCTACTACTTGTTTGACAGAAATGACGTCCGAACATTATTTGAATATTAAATTTGTTCTGAAGGTTGGAACATGTCCAGATTGGTAAATCTATAATTTGGATTTTTTTAGATTGAGGTTGGCAAGAAATGTCCATTTGACATCATTCTTGTGTAGTTCCTTGGCGGTGACAAATGCCCTACATCTTATTTTTATCGTTTTTTTGTGCTTATTTTATTTTATTGCTAGTCACGTGACATCGTATTAATTCCACTGCTGCACTTGAAAAATGATCAAGTATTATTCGAGAATATTTGGGTAAGGCCGCGAACGGAGACCAGCTCTAAAGTGTAGCATATCGTTTGGCTACTTGTGGTTGCGTCACTGTCACGTAACTTGTAAGTATCTCTGGTTATGTAGGATTTTTATGTAATGTTGAGATAGGCTCGAGATAGACTATAATATGTGTGGAGATATTAAACAATATGTATATAGTAATTTTTCAAATATCGTAAGTAGTCTAAATTAAAATATTGCAAACTTATAAAGTACTTAATAAGCGTTTTGTCAAGTCAAATATATTTTTTATTAGTTAATATATATTTTTTTACATGTGTGATGGTCACTTCTACTTCATTAGCCTATTTAGTTATCTTTACAGTTATATGATCTCGGGGCATTATTAAAGCAGTTCACATAAAGTCTAGGGACGTTGTAATTCGATAGAACTACAACGGCTGACGATAAGACAGATGACCGTGGTCGCGGCCGGGGATAAATAAAACGCGAAATAGCTCTTGAATCATATTGTGGAGGTAGTATTTACGATACCAACCGAAATAGCTCTCGAATCATATTGTGGAGGTAGTATTTACGATACCAACCGAAATATCTCTCGAATCATATTGTGGAGGTAGTATTTACGATACCAACCGAAATATCTCTCGAATCATATTGTGGAGGTAGTATTTACGATTCCAACCGAAATATCTTTCGAATCATATTGTGGAGGTAGTATTTACCATACTAACCGAAATATCTCTCGAATCATATTGTGGAGGTAGTATTTAAGATACCAATCGAAATAGCTCTCGAATCATATTGTGGAGGTAGTATTTACCATACTAACCGAAATATCTCTCGAATCATATTGTGGAGGTAGTATTTACGATACCAACCGAAATATCTCTCGAATCATATTGTGGAGGTAGTATTTACGATTCCAACCGAAATATCTCTCGAATCATATTGTGGAGGTAGTATTTACGATACCAACCGAAATATCTCTCGAATCATATTGTGGAGGTAGTATTTACGATACCAACCGAAATATCTCTCGAATCATATTGTGGAGGTAGTATTTACGATACCAACCGAAATATCTCTCGAATCATATTGTGGAGGTAGTATTTACCATACTAACCGAAATATCTCTCGAATCATATTGTGGAGGTAGTATTTAAGATACCAACCGAAATAGCTCTCGAATCATATTGTGGAGGTAGTATTTACGATTCCAACCGAAATATCTCTCGAATCATATTGTGGAGGTAGTATTTACGATACCAACCGAAATATCTCTCGAATCATATTGTGGAGGTAGTATTTACGATTCCAACCGAAATATCTCTCGAATCATATTGTGGAGGTAGTATTTACGATACCAACCGAAATATCTCTCGAATCATATTGTGGAGGTAGTATTTACGAAACCAACCGAAATATCTCTCGAATCATATTGTGGAGGTAGTATTTACGATACCAACCGAAATATCTCTCGAATCATATTGTGGAGGTAGTATTTACCATACTAACCGAAATATCTCTCGAATCATATTGTGGAGGTAGTATTTAAGATACCAACCGAAATAGCTCTCGAATCATACTGTGGAGGTAGTATTTAAGATACCAACCGAAATATCTCTCGAATCATATTGTGGAGGTAGTATTTAAGATACCAACCGAAATATCTCTCGAATCATATTGTGGAGGTAGTATTTACGATACCAACCGAAATATCTCTCGAATCATATTGTGGAGGTAGTATATACGATACCAACCGAAATATCTCTCGAATCATATTGTGGAGGTAGTATTTACCATACCAACCGAAATAGCTCTCGAATCATATTGTGGAGGTAGTATTTACGATACCAACCGAAATATCTCTCGAATCATATTGTGGAGGTAGTATTTACCATACTAACCGAAATAGCTCTCGAATCATATTGTGGAGGTAGTATTTAAGATACCAACCGAAATAGCTCTCGAATCATATTGTGGAGGTAGTATTTAAGATACCAACCGAAATAGCTCTCGAATCATATTGTGGAGGTAGTATTTACGATTCCAACCGAAATATCTCTCGAATCATATTGTGGAGGTAGTATTTACCATACTAACCGAAATAGCTCTCGAATCATATTGTGGAGGTAGTATTTAAGATACCAACCGAAATAGCTCTCGAATCATATTGTGGAGGTAGTATTTACGATTCCAACCGAAATATCTCTCGAATCATATTGTGGAGGTAGTATTTACCATACTAACCGAAATAGCTCTCGAATCATATTGTGGAGGTAGTATTTAAGATACCAACCGAAATAGCTCTCGAATCATATTGTGGAGGTAGTATTTACGATTCCAACCGAAATATCTCTCGAATCATATTGTGGAGGTAGTATTTACGATACCAACCGAAATATTTCTCGAATCATATTGTGGAGGTAGTATTTACCATACTAACCGAAATAGCTCTCGAATCATATTGTGGAGGTAGTATTTACGATACTAACCGAAATATCTCTCGAATCATATTGTGGAGGTAGTATTTACGATACCAACCGAAATATTTCTCGAATCATATTGTGGAGGTAGTATTTACCATACTAACCGAAATAGCTCTCGAATCATATTGTGGAGGTAGTATTTACGATACCAACCGAAATATCTCTCGAATCATATTGTGGAGGTAGTATTTACGATACCAACCGAAATAGCTCTCGAATCATATTGTGGAGGTAGTATTTACGATACCAACCGAAATATTTCTCGAATCATATTGTGGAGGTAGTATTTACGATACCAACCGGATAAAAGCTAGAACTGCTAAATTATTGAAATGTACGTTTTTGGCGGACTGAAAATTTGAGTAAACTATTATATTTAAAGCAGTTTAAGTCTACCAAAAGGCGATCTGATTTTTAACTTAAGTCCACGTGAGATGGTTATAATTATTTATTACTTAGGAATTATTGTAAAATATTCCCTCAATATGGTTTGATAAATGAGTGTTTGTTTTTTTTTGCTAGGAACCCCATCACTATTTAAAATTTCACAAATTGGTCACTCGTTGGTGGTATCGAGCGAAAAAATAAACTTTTCAATAACGAGGTTAAATGAAAAACTTCATGAAATGCCATTGAAGAATTTGTTTTTGTGGATAATTGCTTAACAATTCTGGGATGTGGAGAAAATGGCCATCTCTGGAGGGATACAGAACAAAAATTCCAAATAGGAATTTCCTTGATAACGTTTTTTTCAATTCCGCAGATTTTTTTCTAATTACGTAATTAACAATTTTTTTTTTTCGGGTTTAAAAAAGTTAACCAAGGACCCACAGCCGACGTATCTGTACTTACCGCTCTGCAAAAGATAAAATTTTACGCGGAGATGAAATTCATATTAATGATATTTTATTTACTTAATGGACTGCCAGTTAAATTTGGATAATATTTCTCGCGTTCTAAATTTAACGAAATGTCGTTTTTACAAAGGCAAAAAGCTAAAACGAAAACGTTGTTATCTTCTCTTAGCGGAAATGACCGCCATACATTTTACTTTTGTAAGCGAGCTTTTATACTTCGAAAATTACTATAAGCAGTAATTATTGCTTTTATTCTCCTTTTAAAACAACTGAATATGCCTCTAATTTGCTTATCATAGAGGAAAATTTCGTAATTAATTTTGTAATTCACTTTGTACTGCTTTCTACCTTACTAATCAACAGTAAAACATTATAAGTTAGTCTCTGCTTATTGTATCATGTATCCTGTAGGTACATTTCCTTTCAACAAAGTATAATTACGCTTTACAAATCATGCTTTTGAGATGGTAGCCTTTGTACTATTTTATATTGTTACCTCGATAGGTTTATGACTTTTTTAATATAAGTCTTTATTTAGTGTAAGGTTTAAATCATGAACCTCAGATGAAACCAAAAATACATTTTACCCCATGTATTTTTTTACGAGTAAAAGATAATCTTTTTAACGGTCACTATTCAATAGCGCTTATAATAGATTAATTTGCGGTCAATAATTTTATAACTTAAATTATTTTCTTTATTCCTGTAATACAGCGTATTTTTAGAGTGACTCTAGCATACTGATACGCACATTCGTGGAACGGATTAAATAAGTTAAGACTTCTTTCTGAGACTAAGCATGTCTCTTTACAGTGAAACAATTTATTGTACCTAAAATCCATGATGGTATATTAATCATGTCACGTTCATTTTTCGTCAGGGGGGAGCGCCATGCCATTACTCAACCAAAGTGCACGATTATATCAACATTTGCTTTCCGGTAGTTGAATTGTCAATGAATTATTATAATATATTGAGTGCAGCACGACCACCCTATCTAATCTTTGGTTCATTTACCCGCGGAATTCTTCGTAACCGATATTTTCCACGTAATCATAAAAAAATTAAAACTATATCAACTTGTGGCATGGGTTAAAATTTTGAACTTTTACTATAAATCGCATAAATCATGGTTCTATGATCTGGAAACTGCAATAATTCAACGCCCATCTATTTCCGATGACTGTTGTTCTTGCAGGTTTCCCAAAAAGCTTTGTCATTTTGAACTCCGTAGCGTTAAATAGGTTAATTAAGACCATCCAGAAACTGATTCCAACCCTTTAGTGCTACACTGGGTCCATGCGAACCCGACCAAAAAATACATAATTCTCTCCAGCTCCTTAACCTTAACCAGAACCGTATTCGGAGCAGGACGCTGCTCGTGTTAGTTTACGAGATATTTAAAAAGTCGGGTCCGTACGTACCCCGTGTGGTACGAATTGCAAAGGTAAGTTGTATTCCCTAATTTGTGTAAGTATATTATATTTTTTATTTGTTTGTTCACAGTTTAAAAAAAAAACAGAACTTCAGAAGTTTTGATGTCAAATATTCTTCCTCTTAAAGTATCTAATTAGTATCTCTTATTATATTATAATTAAGTTTGATAATCAAACATCAAATCTTTAGGTATTAATATATTTTATTTTATATTCTTCACTTCCTTTTATGTTCTTTCTACTCTTTTGTTTTCTTTTTTTATCTTTAGTTATACAAAATATGTGTGTTAGTTTATTTAAATTTTGCCTATTCTAAAAAGAGCAGGCTTAACATTTTCAAAAAGTATATAATAACCGTGCTAAATAAAAAAAAAAAAAAGAAATATTAACTGATAAATATTGTGAGGTAATTTAGTGGGTTAGTCCATAGCTTGTAGTAATAATTTTATCTGAACAGGATGAAATTGAAGTTAACCGACCTTCAACATCTAATTTACCTATGTAAGGACGGTGTAAATTTTTGCCAAAAGATGGATAGTAAAAAATGCATAAGATGTGCATCTTCCATTGCGTCGTTGTGTAATGAGCGCCGAGTTATAACATGCACGTTATGTGTTCATAACAAATAGGTTCTATTTTATGAATTTTATAAGAAAATAAAAGATTAAGTTAGTTACCAAAGTGGGGCCGAATTGAGGCGCTTGTTCTAAAAATAATTTCTATAGAAAATGGCCAAAAATTACTTGTTTTTTAGCAAAGCCCGGTGAATAAATATGATAACTAAATAATAATAAAAAATACTTGTTTGTAACAAAGTCCGGTGAATAAGCATAATAACTAAATAACAATAAAAAAATACTTTTTTAACAAAGCCCGGTGAATAGACATTATAACTAAATAATAATAATAAAAATATATATATAATTTTTTTTTTATTGTTATTAAGTTTAATTTGTAGAACTCCATTTTATTTTTTTATTTTTTTATATATACAATAATATTATTATTGGGTTTATAAAAACAGTTTATTTTTAAACAAGTTCTGCTGTGTAATTATTATTACGCGTGACAGCTGTTTCGCCCTCTGAACAAGACAGTTTGATAATGCCTTCAGAGGGCGAAACAGCTGTCACGCGTAATAATAATTACACAGCAGAACTTGTTTAAAAATAAACTGTTTTTATAAACCCAATAATAATATTATTGTATATATAAAAAAATAAAAAATAAATATATATATTTTCTTGTATACATTACCATCAAAATCACGGGTCCGTATGGACCCAGATCACTATTGACGTTTGGTGATGAAGTGTGAAGTTCATGTATGTATCTTTTTAGTAACTTCTTTACATGTCGGAAGATGTGCTTTTTCCCCCTATCTGTTTGGTTTCATTATTGCATGTTAACATGCAAATGTGGAGTAAGGCGCGCATGCGCCGAATTTTCAAACTTTAAGTGAAAGTGGTACCAATTTTACGCTTCTATGACAATTATTATGATTTTATAAAGACTGTTGATATTCATACGAGTCAAGTGCGGCCAATCAGGCGGGTCGCAGTACTCGTGATACTTTGCCGTAATTAATTTTTAATTCTCAGAACAACAATTATTTATTTATTTTAATACAAAGTAAGCCGAATTTAATATTGTTATTATTAATTTCTTGAAGTAATTTATTTTTCATTATTGCGACAACTGTTCTGGTGTTCAAGGGCGTTTTAAAACTATGCTTATTGAGACTATTTATATGGTTTTATTTACCTTTATATTATTTTTTATATTTGGTTACTCAAAGATTTTTTAAATATTTTAGGTAAGAACCAAATTAATAAGAAAATCGATCGTGTGAGACACAAGTTTCAAGTTCAAGTTTGTGATTAAGGTTTGTCTTAATTCTTTTACAACAACATTATAATACTTTTAAGCCATTCGTCATTCCCCAGTTATGAACGTGAATTTAAAAGAGTGTGGTAAAGACCTAATAATGGCCATGAACTATGAAATAGTTGTCACAATAATAACAACAATGAAAATGCTTAATAAAAATATTAAATTCGATTTACTTTAAACAGATATAAAAATATGTCAAAATATTTGGTATTTACCTATTAATATCATGAAGTAATATATTTTTTTAAATTTTTCAAATAAACGAAATAGTCAATCCATAGCAGAGAATTATCCAGTTTTAATATGAGAGCTTAGATTTGTCGTAGTAATAAACCTATAATAATCACCGACGAAAGGCTATATTTATTATATATAAAGCAGCATAATTTTAAAATTTATATTTATGTAAGTAAATAAATTTGAAATAGAAATTTGATACGCTTAGCCATTGTCATTAAGTTATCAAAACCTGGTGATCTATGCATCTGTAATGATAGCCATAATGACAATACTATAGCGTATCTAGAAAATATCAGTCCTCGGGGCGAAATTTTGGAAGTTAACGGTCCAATTTTTTTAATGGCACAGAAGATAATTCATCATTATTTAGGACACATTTTTACAAATACTATATTATTTTTTCCTTACTGTAAAGTAGTGATGACCATATTTGAGACATCTACTTGGGAATGATCGATTACCAATCGGTAAATCGAAATGTTCAAATGCTATATAGATAAAATGCTATATAGAAGTAGTGATGACCATATTTGAGACATCTACTTGGGAATGATCGATTACCAATCGGTAAATCGAAATGTTCAAATGCTATCTTAATCCTTATCCTATATTTCCCCCTCCTCCCCCCACCCTCCTTTATTTTAATATTTTTAATATTTCCTAACTAAACAAGAAATTAATTTAAGAGAACATCTCTATGCCATTGTACACCATTTTAACACCATTAACTATTCATCAGTGGAAAGTTCATAATTGGCATAATTAATAATATTATTATTGTATCATTATATAATTACAGATTTGCTGTCAACTTTTCCAAATAAATAAATAAATAATAATATTTAGCAGGTCTCGGATCTCGATTATTATGAAATTTGTTTGGGGAGCAAAGTTTCAGTCAGTTTTTCGGTCGTCTTCGCCCATATGCGAAGCAATTTTTTTTCCGTGTTTTCATCTTAATATTATGTATCCATGCATTAGTTAAATATTTTTAACAAAATGGGTGATACAGAATCACACGGAGAAAAACTAGTATTGTTATTTTTTTGAAAATTCGGTTAAAAACGCGATTGCAGGCTGGACAAATGAATTAAGGCGATGCCATACGTAGTAATGCAAAATCATGTGTTTTTGGTTTGAAAATTTGGTCGCCTAGAAACGTTTCAGATGCTTTAATTAAATACTGCGAGTAGAATACATCTTGGCCTTTAAAACAATCGAGTAGTTAAATAATTAAGTAAGTTAATTAAGATAAGTATTTTTATAAGCCCAGAAAAAAATAATGTATAAGGCCTATGAAACCTGCAAAAGTTCAAAATTTCCTACTTACGAACCCATTTTCGGTTATGATTTTATTGTATAATGTGGAAATTAAGTTATTTATAAAATGATCGGAAAAAATTAAATATTTATGCCTTAACATCCACAAAATAAAATAAAAGGCACTTTTTCGCCATGTTTTTTTCTTGCATAAATCAAAACAGGCGGATGGTGTTAAGCGGGAATTTAAACCTTATCGCCATCTACGTAAGAGTTGTTATTGGTAGCGGCTCAATTTAAAATATTACACGACGTAATGCATCGCCTTAATCGGTCTCCTGATAAACTTTCAGGTGATTTTTCACGAAAACCGCGCGATTTAAATTAGCCAAATATTATTATTATTAGATATTATTTGAGTAAAATACAAATATATTATCACGATCATATTATCAGAACGCGTGTTCATCAAATCATTATACGTCGCATTTTGTCATTATATGACTTTTTTTCAATATTTATAGACCGGTCGGTGGCCGAGTTGACATCGCGTTTGGGTCCCACCCAGGCGTAGTGTGTTCAATTCCTCTCCTGGCTAAGTCCTCCATCACAACACAAGCAACATTTTCAGCTTACTGTGGTGGTAGTAGGAGTCTTTCAAATATTGTCAGGTTATTCGTAACCCGGGAATGTTTGTCTTTCTTTAAAAAAAAAGAATATCAAGGAAAACGCAGGTATATGAATACGTGTTCCAATATGTTAGGAATTTATTCAAAGTTTATCAGGAAACGGCCTGGAATTCCGGTTTTTACCGGATTACCAATAATTTAAAGAGATTTTTAATAAATTAGCAATACTTATTTTTTTCCGTGCATCGTTATAATACCGTGGCATCGTGTAGGCAATATCGGAGCAACGATCGATTATTAGAATGTTTCGATTATGTCCATTACCAGAGTAAGTTACGGTGTAACAATAGATTGGCGGTTTTTCAGAATGATTTACGGACGCGAAAATAAGGAACATTAAAGGTAATTTAGCCCATAGGTACGATTATCACAATTTCTTTGTACTTTGGCGTTACCGGTTCAGTAAGTTGGAGGAGTCTATAGTTAAATGATACATAACTGTGCTATTAAATTTTGAGAGCGGTTATTATGCAATTATTCTAATAGTTTGGTGCCATCATTCACTTCTGTGGCAGCTCTTTATAATAACAATAGGTAGGTACTTGTGCAGGCCTCATTTACGACCCTAGTATTTTTGCAGCGGTTGCTAGTTACTATTTTCGTGATAAGACGAAAACATTAGACATAAAATAATAATTGTATTTGACTACCACTTTATTAAGTTATTAATTATGTTTAGTTATTATTAACAGATCTCTTAACTTCTATGGATTCTTAAATATTTATCCTAATTCCAATTCCATTTTTATGTAATATTTTACTTCCAGAGGTTTTTTCAAAAGAGTGAATATACCTATTATTATTTAATTTTGACGTTTTCTAATGCCGTTTATAACGTTCTCTTATGTTTCTCCTATACCGTTTTTCTACATAAAAAAGCGGCATAAGAGAATTTGTATTCTTATAGCCGAACACTTCATTAAATCAAGCGTTTATCTTATTTTTTAGTTCCACAATGTCTTAAGTGCGGAACCCTTTTGCAATATGAGATTTCGAGTCGGCAAAACATGAAGCCAGTTTAAATCAATTTAATATTTTTTATGTTCACCTCGTCCTAATTTAATTACCCTGACTACGATTCGATATACCCACGTTCGCCTTATTCGGAGTTAGAATACGAGTTAACAACTAACATCATCCGTCATGAAATGTAATTTTTCATCTTTTGGGAGAGAACACAGAAAATACCAAGGAAATAATACGTGTATCCTTATATTAACTCTACAGCTTATTAATTTAGGAAAAGAATAGATAACAATCATTTAGTCATCAACAATCAAACCAACCTAAATAAAATCTCAATACTTAGGTTGTTCCCTATTGTTAAAGAGCATTCTCTTTCCTGGCCCCTACTCCTATTACCTCGCCCTCTGGAGCTCGGCTCAATTTTTTGCAATCTTAGATTTTAGATTTGAATACAGTATTATATCCTGAAGAAGCTAAGGTTGTAGTAGCGAAACCCGGTAGGTAGTTTATAAAATAAAAGTAGTGTTTACTAAGTTATAATTTTAGTTTAAATTACTATTTTAATAATAATTTATGTGCCAATCACGTTGACATTACTGTCGTAATATCATTGGCCAACCAGGTGTAGCTTGTGCAAAAACTTCAATAAACGGAGTAAATTAAGGACGGGTTGTTGCACAGAATTTGAAAAATACATCAAATTTCAAAGTTAAAATTCAAAGTAGGTGATAGTTCTATTAAACTTTTGTTATTATATTATCATGGGCCGTTTGTTTCACAGTTTGATAATAATATAACTTGTATAGGACTTTCACGAAATTGAATAGTAACATTGAAATTTGATGAATTGTTCAAATTCTGTGAAAGAATCAGTCTTAATAATAATTTAAAGGTTTTTTCCGGGGCTTTTTATTATTTTTTAGATTAACTCCACACAGGATCATTTTTGGAGATGCTGTGTGGAAGGGTCTTCCTGAGGAGACCCATGTTGTAGAAGGGAAGAAACACAGAAGTCGGAAAAAACAACACAAATTTTATATTATTATTTATTTTGGTAACACGATGGATTTTGATTATTGATTTTAATGGTCGGTGTTCTATCTCAAGTTTTCGCAGTTTATTTTCATTCGATTAGATCTTTTTAACTGCTTTGCAATCTTTGAAATAAAATTATTGTTCGTAAACATCCAAGATAGATGGTTTAAATATTTGTATTACGAACGTTACGCCACCTGTAGATATTTTAAAAGTGTTCTGCAAGGTTGAACTATTTTGGGCTATGTTCGTAGACTATGGTTGTCTATGGCCCAGGCTTGATGATTAAGTTATAAAAGAGTCATTATTTTCAACGATTTTGAATATATTATATAACTTAAGCAGTCCTATCACCTCAGTTTAGCGGTTAAAATGTATGCTTTTGGAGTGTACACAACGGTTATATTTTACATTTAACCACCTACCCTACCGTGAATACTAAAATGTCAAACGGTCTGTGTGTCAAATGTCCATATAAATATTTGTGTGTCCAATGCCCGTATAAATATTAGTATGTCCAATGTCCATATAAATATGTGTACGACCAATGTCCATATAAATATTTGTGTGTCCAATGTCAATATAAATATTTTTCTGAAACTTTATTTGCGAATCATTTTAAAATAACAGTAGATGAAATTTGAAGAACTCTGATTTTCATTGTTGTAAAATCAATTAAAGCTGCAGATTTTTAATCCAATACCACATAAAAGTCCCACTGCAGACTGGAAGTCAGTTAGACTACTTCACATTGATTTTGTAACAAGCAATGTTTCGATACTGAACGGTGGTATTTTTCCAAGGCAAATTTGAAGGTGTCTCATACTTTTTATTTGTAGATAATGACTACGAGAAAGAGTGGAATTGCGGAATAGAATTCAGGAATCCCACGGGATTTGCAGGTCTTATATTAACGTGTATCAAATTGAAAGAATGACGAAATTTCATAAACATATTTTAATTATTTGATATCGATTATTTTTGATACTGGTATCTTATTAAAAACATACATTGAAATTGTAACGTGGTAAGTCATTTAAGAGGACTTCTTGTATGAATCATCTCTGGTACTAGTAATATTATAAAAAGACATTGATAACGTAATTTAATAAGTATTTTAAGAAGAATGTGATAAAAATTTGATCGTAAGTAGGTATTGACTTATGAGAATTCTGACACTGTGTATCAACATTTAAAATCCTAGGTCCTTATAAATAAATTAGCTTAAGTATTCTGCCACTGTATATCAACATTCAAATCCTAGGTCCTTATAAATAAATTAGCTTAAGTGCGTTTTTTAATGGAAAAGGCGGTAAAAATGCTGGGCAATCGAATTGTTTAAACAAAGATACATATATAAAGATAAACACGCATAAATCAGTATAACCTCAATATACATTATACATTCCAAATAATGACCATTTCTGACTCAATGCATTTGGCCCAAGCGAAATCTGGTCGATGTATAATAAATTAAGAAATGCTGAAAAAAGATACTGCTTTTTAATGTTTTATTTGATGTAATAAAATTTGAAACATTTCTTTGCCTGGGCTTTATGGCATTCTGTTGAAAGTGTGGGTGGCATAACATTGAAGTGCCAAACCATGTCGATCATAAACCTTCAAGTTGTGTATTTTCAGCAATAATTGATTGGTGTCACCCATCGACCAAGTTTACCCTTAACTGTATAGTGTCCACTGTCCAGCTCAACGCACAACAGGTGTTCGTGTTCAGAGTGTATGGCGTTCAGAAGAGTAGGAGACGCAGTGAGTGAGTGTTGCCATTCTCGTAGTGCGTGGCAGGACCGGGCGCGAATTGCGTCCGTGGGAGACCCAGCGACCACGTAAACCTGTGTCTGATGTGAGAATTATCACGGCCGGCCGCAGTCGTAAATCCGTCAGACCTCAGAACCTCGCGGAAAGTTGATTCGAAGCGGAGTACATTTGCATATTCGGCAGCGACGCCCTCTGCGAAAGTGAAACAGGACTTGTGATAAATTATTATTAACTTTGTAATCGAACCTACCTACTGCCGGATGCCGAAAGCTCGGCGCTTTCAAAAACGTTTTATATTCATGTTTTGACTGAAATATAAGTACCGCATAAATGCATACATTACGTGATAGCAAAGTCACAGTGTTTCCACGGAACTAGATAGGTGTTGCTTTGTACAACTTAGGTACTAACAACAAATATAAACTGAAACCAAATCTACACAACTACATTAACTCTACATAATATTATTCTTTTAAAAACTTCAGATGATTCTTTTTTTTTAATAATTTATGAAATTATTAGCATAGGAGATCCCAGTAATGATATAATTAATTCAACTTGTTACAAAAACGTAAGAGAATAAAACATGACTATTTTTATAATATTATTATATTAATTTTCGAAGAAATATTTGGCAACCCAATCAACAGAGCGGTAAATTCTTTGGCTCTGGAACCAGTATGGGCCAAAAAATAGGAGAGTTCGAAAGTACCTGACAATTCAGACGCAACCGCCTAAATACAGCCAAAGCCGTTTCAAGGAACGTTTCCATTCTGGTTTCTGATCAGTAGCATCCTCTTTGGAAATTTTATATAAGTATTTTTCTTAGTATTCTGTTTTGAACCCTCGACTTCTGCCACGGAGGTTGTCTGATTTATTTCCCATAGGTTTAACAATCAACATATTTCCATCAAGCTTTACTTCAGCGTAGTAAGAACATCGAATTCCCCGCGTAAAAAACAGCATGTAAAAAGTGACACGTGTCTGTCTATCTGTTCCTCTGTCGGTTATAATGAGCTCTGCCTACCCACGCCTGTCGTCGGGTGCTCACTGCTCCTTCTTTCCCTGACATTGAATAAACTAATTGGACTAGTGACTATACTAGATGGTGGGGACTAAGAACTAGGGACTAGGGACTAGGCCTACTCGGTTCCCGGTATAAATAGGCACGTCTTGCTTACCTTGTGGACAGATAACTGCCAGTTAACGTGTGGGTCAATTTGTATTTTTTAATCTCTTTTTTTGGATGGTTAAATTTGGAAG